>NW_026607054.1:745000-772500 GCF_029890125.1 Rhinichthys klamathensis goyatoka | reverse complement strand
AGAAATAATGTTTTCATAACTTAAAGGCAACAGTATCATATCATATTTTTGTTATCTGGGAAGCAGATCAGTAAAGGACTTTTGTTTTGCGATCCTTTTGGCTGGACGTCATGTTTAAATTAAAGACAAAGGCGCTTTAAACACAGGAATGATGATGTCACGCATCACCTGACGCTGGAACACATCTGCTACTCCACACATGTGAAACGCTGGTGAGCGGGGCTAGTCGTCACACACCTGTTTTAAATACTTCCACACACACACTCACACACCAGCATGACCAAACTTAGTGTGCTTACTAGTTACCATATCAACACTGTATAGAGAAAACATTGCGCCACAATTCAGAAATCTTTGGAAGATATCACTGAACATTTATTAAACAATAGCAAAAGTACATTTCTTACTGAAGTTAATTGTCATTTCTGTTTTTATCGTGTTTATATAAAATGAGACATATCTGATATTATTTTAATCTTATATCTGTTATTGAACAGTTGAGAGAGTAGTTTAATGCTGATCTAACAGCAGAACACACTCGCCGGGTTTAAACCCCAGTCGCTCAGGCGGGGCACGTTGTCACACTGCGTTACAATGAGCCGCTATTAGAATTCTATTCCATTCTATTCTGTTCTATTCTATTCTATTCTATTCTATTCTATTCTATTCTATTCTATTCTATACTTTATGAATTCTATTGAGAAACCATGAGAAAAAGGTTATTAATAATAATAATTATTGTGTTTTGAATTATGCTGTATAGATGTGTTTTCTGGTGTGTTTGTTGTCAAACACAATTTTTTTTTAATGATCAAAAACTGTCATTACTTTATATGAAAAAGTTAATTTTATTTTATTGAGAAAATATTTTAGTTTGTCTTGTATATTTATTAGATCAGATATCATTTTAATCTGTCATATGGTCATGTTAAACAGCTGAAGACGCATCTTGACGGCAGCACTTGATCCAGTAATTCTAACACTTTCTCTTCTCTTCATAAAAATAATAATTGTATTTACCTGTACTGTGTTATTAAACTGGGAAGGGTCACAGCGCTTGCATATTGTTGTCCTACTGTTAGTTTCACTGCTTCTGTTCTTGTTCTCATTTGTAAGTCGCTTTGGATAAAAGTGTCGGCTAAATGAATAAATGTAAATAATGAACTCCACCTATGGGGCATGTTGTCACAGTTCACTTCCATTCTTTCGAGGTAAATCAAGAAAAAAGTAAACACTGTTTTAATGAAACAAAACGACATAATTGTACTAGACATGTGAAATGAATGTGGGAACAAATAAATACTGAACCCGAAGTCGGTTTACACGAACTGAGGCAGTGTTAGTTGTGCTCGCTCTCCTCCATCTGTTAAAGGTACAGTGTTTGTTTCATCAGCGGGGCCGGGGGTGTAATGGCGGCTCGTCCTCCGTCGGTCTCTTCATGCTCAGATCAGATTCACGGAAGAGCTGGAGAATGGCAGAGGAACCCGAATGCCTCTGTGTTTGGACAACAGAAGTGAGTGTGTGTGTGTGTGAGAGAGATGTGGTAAATCTGTAGTTGGCCGTTTCTGAGTAAGATGAGAAGAGCAGAACATGGACACTAATCCTGAATGTCGTCTGAATGTCATATTACAATTGGGGTTTTATGCTTAAGCCTATTAACAGCACCAGCCCATCTCCACATCGGCTGCGTTATGGAGAGCTGGAAGGAAAAGCTTCTGAGTGATCAAGATTTCCCTAATCCTGCAGTCCGATCCACTGCATTACACCCTTCCCACATCCCTCTGTGAAACTCAACACAACACAACATGAAACTCAACACAACACAACACAACACAACATGAAACTCAACACAACACAACTACACACAGAACTAAAAGGAATGAAAATTGAACATTATTAATGAATCGTCTGGTTGAAGAAAGTGCTGTTGCATTCACATGGATTTCTTCCTCATAACAGCAGAAATAACTTACTGAATGTTAGGAGTAATGCATCATTCGAAATGGTAAAGATGTTGTTTAGGTTTGATCGGTTTACACTCACAATCACAACAAAACGTTGTGCTTTTGTAAAATAGAAAGTTTCAGTGAACGAGTCACGAAAATGAAGTGAAATATTTTCCACACAGACATAAAAAATATGTCTATAAAGCTATCTAGTTTTAAATGAAGTAAAAGTTGTACACACACTCGTGTTACTGTAGAACAGTGTGTGTTGATTACAGTGCAATGAGACTTTAGCATTAATATGTTTATAAGCAACTAAAAGTACAAACGTCAAGGCATGTGAAAACTTCCCCAGCGCCCGAAAACACGTACACACACGTAAACACCCGTAAACACCCGTAAACACCTGTACACACCCGTACACACTCGTAAACACCCGTAAACACCTGCACACACTCGTACACACCGCAGACCCAGAGGCTTCATTCATAGTTTACTGCGCATTTCATTTGAAGAAATCTGCCAGACATTTGGAATCACACTCTCTGTCAAATTCATAATTACACCCTTGGTAAACACAACATTTGTTCTTGCTGCCTGTGTGTGTGTGCGTGCGCGTGTGTGTGTGTGTGTTCAGTTTGTATGTCAGAAAAAAGGAAGCTCTGAAAAAGAAAAGAAAGCCCCTCTAATCTCTCTCTCTCTCTCTCTCTCTCTCTCTCTCTCTCTCTCTCTCTCTCTCTCTCTCTCTCTCTCTCTCTCTCTCTCTCTCTCTCTCTCTCTCTCTCTCACACACACACACACACACACACACACACACACACACACACACACACACACAGATAGAGAGAGAAAGAGGTGTTCACTTCCTCCTCTTGTCATCTATTGACTAAAACACACAGGTCACAACATGACTGAAGTGCAGTTTCTAACAGGAGGTAAAGAGGACGCGCCTCAAAGAAATCCACTGAAAAATAATAACAGTACAAAAACAAAACAAAAGGATTATGAAATTTGTGATCAAACAGTCTCTCTCTCTCTCTCTCTCTCTCTCTCTCTCTCTCTCTCTCTCTCTCTCTCTCTCTCTCTCTCTCTCTCTCAAACACACACGCAAGCACACACACAGTAGAATGTTGTGTAAAGCTGTATTACACTTTTTGCATCTCCACTTTCTAAAGAGACACTAGAGTATTTTCTAGCTCATAACATTTACAGGAAACCTTTATACTTTATCAAAAGCTGCTTTTAGAAAACTGTCACTTCCAACACTTTTTACAAGGCAGTCTAACACACCACCACAACCAAACACTGCAATACACACACTATCTCACGCAGGCAGTGCAGGAGACAGGCTGATGGAAGTCAGAAAGCTCGAACACCTCAGATGTGTGTGTTCTGATATGCTTTACCACAGTGTTTTCCAACACGGTTCCTGAAGGCACACCGACAGTACAGCCTTTGGATGTCTCTCTAATCTGGTCTCGAAGTCTCTACTAACAAGCTGATGAGTTGAATGGAGTTTGTTTAATTGGGAAGTGTGTAGAAATAATGTGGCTTAGCAAACGACATGTTGGGATACCGTCTTACATGAGCGCGAGTGGAGGAAAAGACGCACTCTCTGTTCCTCCTCCGTCAGAAACTACCGTGGTCTGACAGAATAACTCCTAAAGCATGTGCAATAAGGTCATCTCTGATATCTCACTGCTTGTCTCTCGTAAATCCTACGGTCGGTTTTAAAGCCGAAAGAGGGTTTGTGTTGACGCACACTGTTAGTAAATCTGGCCCTTAAACATCATGTCCGATGTGAGGTGTTCAGGTGCACCTTTTCTTTCTGAAGTCCTGAAGTCTTGCATTTGCTGGATCTCAAGGAGAACTGGTGTTCTGGCGGGTCAATCCCTCTCAAGCTCGGGTCCAGAGTCTCTGCTCATCCTTCACCTGCATCAATGACTGTGGATATTCCTTGTTTGCTGGATTTGAACGGGTACCTCAGTGTGCGACTGCTTCAGAATAACTCCAAGCTCTTGGTTGAGAAGTGCAAATGTGAGGAACCTTCAGTTTCATCTCGCACCGCATTGGTGAGAATGGAGGATTGGTTTGGAGAACGGTCATTGTTGTCCTCAATCTCGTGGTGTTCTGGCGGGTCAATCCCTCTCAAGCTCGGGTCCAGTGTCCTCCACCTGCGATGCCCCAGTTTTGAACTGGGAATAGAAAAAGGCTTTAGTTTATTATAATCCACCATTGCTAGGGTTATAAGAGACAATTAGAAGAGTGAGAGGAACTACTTTCTTTTGCCACAGATTAAGTGTCTTGCTTTGGTACAGCTGAAGCCTTCCTGGCTAGTGCAAAAGAGTCATTTTAAAACTAACAACAGCGGATTGACTAGATAAATCCTCATTTCCACAACACACAGCTTTGGTCAAAAACTGAGAAGCTGAATAGTTTGAAAAACACACACAGTAGTCGCCAAAGAGGATGTCCAGCCAAGGAAACCCGACATCTTTGCCCTTTATTCAAAGCAATTAATAAAAATATATTGAGGATTTTGAAAGCATATGATGTAGTTGTGCTTGTAGAGTAAAACTGGAGTGTTCATGCTGCAACGGCTGGATTGGAGGATCTATTAGCAGCGAACATTGTTTATTTGCAATATTTACATGGACAATTAGAGACACAAAACTCAGGTACAGATGAACGTAACGGCTTTACACAAATTAGCAAAGACAATACTGAACAATGAACAGAAGAAACTGATACACAGGAGAACGAGAGCTCAACAAGACACAGGTGCGCAACATAATCAGTAACCGTAGAAACCATAGAAACAAACTAGTGACCAGAGCCATGGCAACAGGAACGAACACACAGGAAACGCATCACTGTGGCAGGGGTTAGCTGTATCATTAGTAGGGCTGTCAATAGACTACATTTTGAATCTTGAGTTCATAGTTCATACGTTCATTTTTTGAAGTATGAACTATGAACTGAACTAGTTCACTTTAAAATTTGTGAACTGAACTTTGAACTAGTTCATGTAGAAAATGAACTTTCCCAACACTGCTTGTAATAATGTACAGGGAGGCTTCAGACATAAAAACGCTGACTCATTAGGTAATCTTTTCTCATTAAAATCTGATGATTTCCTATTAATTCAATAGAATGTGAGGAAATACCACAGAATACCAATACGGCAGCGTAGTAGCTTTGCTTTTTATGACGTCATGAGCAATCCAGTCATTTGTAGTGGCTAAACCGGTGTATCAGCATCCATGATGACTTAAAATAAAAATAAGATTGCAACCTTACGTCAGATGATGCACAGTAGTCAGATGCATATACTATTTTGTGATTTGGTTAACTGTATGGATTTTACAGATTAACTGTATAGTGCTTTTATTATCCATCTCCCATGTTTGCGACGAGCGGGACAGGGACAGAGCATGTATCCTTGCTTCATGGTGCAGATACTATAAAGCTAGTGGTCACAGTGCTGGACTATATGCTGTTTCATCTGGTTAATATCCAGTAGCTGATGTTCACTTATGGAGATCTGAGATATTTGAAGCTATTAGAGCAAAAACAGTATAAACTTCTGCATCACTTACCCTTCAGTGCATGACCGAAATCTGGTTTGTCAGGCCCATATGCCATCCTCGTCATCCTTAAACAAACACACAACATATTACTATATATATATAGAAATACCCCGGTACACAAAACACTACATACATTTCACTTTCTGATTCTAATTCAAAGTCCTAATGATAAGATATCACACACAGGGCCCTATCTTACACCCAGCGCAATTGACTTTGTACACAACGCATGTATCATTCCTGTTTTGCCCCCGACACACAGCGGACTCTTCCCTCCACAGACGCACGGCGGACTCTTCCCTCCACAGAAGCACGGCGGACTCTTCCCTCCACAGACGCACGGCGGACTCTTCCCTCCACAGACGCACGGCGGACTCTTCCCTCCACAGACGCACGGCGGACTCTTCCCTCCACAGAAGCACGGCGGACTCTTCCCTCCACAGACGCACGGCGGACTCTTCCCTCCACAGACGCACGGCGGACACTTCCCTCCACAGACGCACGGCGGACTCTTCCCTCCACAGACGCACGGCGGACACTTCCCTCCACAGACGCACGGCGGACTCTTCCCTCCACAGACGCACGGCGGACTCTTCCCTCCACAGACACACAGCGGACTCTTCCCTCCACAGACGCACGGCGGACACTTCCCTCCACAGACGCACGGCGGACTCTTCCCTCCACAGACGCACGGCGGACTCTTCCCTCCACAGACACACAGCGGACTCTTCCCTCCACAGACGCACGGCGGACACTTCCCTCCACAGACGCACGGCGGACACTTCCCTCCACAGACGCACGGCGGACTCTTCCCTCCACAGACGCACGGCGGACTCTTCCCTCCACAGACGCACGGCGGACTCTTCCCTCCACAGACGCACAGCAGTAAATTAGGGAATGAACTTGCGTTCCCGGGGCGGTTCAGCGGAAAGTGCAGTTGTGCAGTTCCAGAAAAGCCTAGTCTAAAGTCAGTGTCGCGTTATTCAGATGTTATTAGAAGGGCGCATGCTTGGCCATGATGTAGCGTGTGCACAGCGCACATACACTTCGCTTCTCTCATACACACAGACGCACCAGTTCTCATTTTTGCAAACCATACATAATTACAAGGAAAAATATTCCACAAGAGGGAAATCATTGTGGTGTCCATGAAGATGTGAAAAAATAGGCATAAATCTGTGTCATAAATCTATACGGCTCTTTAACCGAAGCTAATCTAAGTGGGTTTCTCCATCCCCATACAACGCCACTTCTCTGTGTTTTACGGCCCTGACGAGAACGCCGTCTCCTCGGCTGAGAACCGTTCCTAGCGCGCAACGGGCAAAAACCGCCGTTATAATAGCAATCCGTCATGGAACAAGCGCGCCTGCTCTTAATGGGAATGTGAGACGACGCTCTGATTGGTTTATTGCACGTTATGCCCAAACCACACCTATAAGTAATGTAACGACCTCAGACCAACACATTTTAGATTAGTGTCGGGCGCAAGAGTCGTTTATCCCGCCAGTATGATAGCGACAGCGCGAGATCCGCCCATGAAATTATCTGTGTTTCGCGTTTGATACTTGCGTTTCAGATCGTTAAGATAGGGCCCGGAGTGTGTTTGTGTAAGAGTGTGTTTGTGTGAGAGTGTGTTTGTGTGAGAGTGTGTTTGTGTGAGAGTGTGTTTGTGTGAGAGTGTGTTTGTGTGAGAGTGTGTTTGTGTGAGAGTGTGTTGTGTGAGAGTGTGTTTGTGTTAGAGTGTGTTTGTGTGAGAGTGTTTGTGTGAGAGTGTGTTTGTGTGAGAGTGTGTTGTGTGAGAGTGTGTTTGTGTTAGAGTGTGTTTGTGTGAGAGTGTTTGTGTGAGAGTGTGTTTGTGTGAGAGGGTTTGTGTGAGGTTTGTGTGAGAGTGTGTTTGTGTGAGAGTGTGTTTGTGTGAGGTTTGTGTGAGAGTGTGTGTGAGAGTGTGTTTGTGTGAGAGTGTGTTTGTGTGAGAGTGTGTTTGTGTGGGAGTGTTTGTTTGTGTGAGAGTGTGTTTGTGTGAGTGTGTTTGTGTGAGAGTGTTTGTGTGTTTGTGTGAGAGTGTGTTTGTGTGAGAGTGTTTGTGTGTGAGAGTGTTTGTGTGAGAGTGTGTTTGTGTGAGAGTGTTTGTGTGTTTGTGTGAGAGTGTGTTTGTGTGAGAGTGTGTTTGTGTGAGAGTGTGTTTGTGTGAGAGTGTGAGTGTGTTTGTGTGAGAGTGTTTGTGTGAGAGTGTTTGTGTGAGAGTGTGTTTGTGTGAGAGTGTGTTTGTGTGAGAGTGTGTTTGTGTGAGAGTGTGTTTGTGTGAGGTTTGTGTGAGAGTGTGTTTGTGTGAGAGTGTGTTTGTGTGAGAGTGTGTTTGACCTGCTCAGGCTCCGGCTCCGGTGGGGGTGAGATCAGTTCTCGCTGCTGTCCGTGATGAGAAGGATGATGGGAATACTGTGGATGTTCTGCCATGTGCTTCATCCTACTATGACCCTGATGGACAGGATCAGTATCAAATTATTGATTTAAATGTTAATACATAGTAGCTAAACACACTTAAGTGGGAACCAAATACCAATAAAAACTGTCACAGTAGTGCGTGTAGTTTAAATCCACAAAGACAAGATGTGTGACCCAGAATGAACAATACCAAGAAACTTTAATAAACACAGAGAACTAGAAAATACTACAGTAGCCTGTAACATTAATGACAGAGAACTGAGAACTGAGGAAACCGAGGACTTATAAACAGAGATGATCGTTATCAGAAACAAGAAACAGGTGAGAATCAATTAGAAACCATGGTAACAAACTAGGAATGAGAACCCAGGCAACTGGTGACATAGAAAAAGAACCAGAACAAGATACACACCCTAAACATGACTGTGACACGTGTCTCTATAGCATTTGAGCTCCGAACACAACCGAAAGAGATTCTAGGATCATTGGAAAGCCAGACAGACTAGCAGGATCGAAAGATACTTTTTAAAAAGTTTATTATCATTGTGTTGGTATCTGTAGAAAATCAGTGATGGTCATCAGAAGTGGTAAAGCTCCTCAAACATGTTCTCAAAATGAACATAACAGCAAAGAGAAAAACAGGGTTTGTAACTCTTCCCGCTTCCAATTTCATCCGAATAAAATACACAATAATAACAACACAAAACCTGTTGAGATATAGGCTGCACATCCCTAGTATGATAGTGACAGTACACTCGTCACAGAGCATTCACTCAATAATCATGTGTGTGGACGGCACAGCAGTTCCCATCTTTCCCTCATTGAAGGATTGCTGACTCATGAGCGGTGATAAACAGATAATGGCTACTTCCCTGAAATTCCTTCTCTCATTCCCAACTGTTTACAAGTCATGTGTTTGGCCTAGAGACCACATTCCCACAAAACTCACTCAGACACTGACTCACAAACAGTCTAATAGCTTACTACATTACTGTATGTTACCGTTAATGTTTATTACTAAATATTTATTAAACCTTTGTGAATAACTCAATGAGGCACTGGAATGAAATGCACTGAATTCCAGATGGAAAGTGCTCTCAACCGGTGTCCTAACCAGCCATGAGTGACATTTAAGTGACACGTTTGACCAAAACTGTGCTCCTTATTATGAGTTAAACATCAAACATGGACAAGTGATTCAGAAGCAGAGACTGTGACAAATCCCACAACACATGCCGTCTGAAGGAGCATCAGGGAACTCATAAAAACACAAGCTATGCTGCGTGTTCACCATTAGTTGTATGCATTTCATCGATGAAGAGTGATCAGTGAGCGAGTGGCCAGAAATCGAGCACACTTTCACACACTGATTTGATTGGCTGTGTCCAGCATTTTCATATTTAGTTTGCAATCTTGTCATATTGCGCCTGGTTAAGACAGTGTAACATCTTTCACAAGTTCGTCTGCCCATCCAGCTTGAGGAGTGGTTACGGACAGAGGAAGAGTTTACCTGAGTCAGGAGACGACAGCTAACATCAGCTTTACAGACTTTTAACATCATTTCAGCTCAAAACTCATTTTGATATTTGAATGCCTTCAGTCTGTGATCCGATGTGGATTCTGATCACCGTATAAGGGAGAAATATTTATACGTGATGCAAAAGACTAGTTCCCAAACCATTACCATAGTAAACATGGTAAATATGACCGCTTGAAGAAATCAGACAGATCATAAAGGCTATCATAATCATGTTTTTATTTTATCTGTCAGAATGTCTCGTCTCTTTATACCGGACTGTCTGATATCCATATTTAGCTCTGCATGTGTCATAAAATAAAGCAACTCCTGTTTTCCGGGAGCTTCTCTGTGTCTCTGACTGAAATATAACTCTACTGGGAGAGTGATAAAGCTCCTCAGGTCGTGTTTTTGGTGGAAAATGATCATTCTTTCTAAATGTGATAAACATACTCACCTGTGACTAAATAAGTACGTCTGTCATCTTTCTTTTGTGAAATAACGGTATACCACTTTATTTCTGTGTGACTAATGTGCAATCTTGACACAAGTTAACTCATTAGGACAAATGTGTCACTTTTTACTGTAAACCTGTGGTGAAACATCAGCGCTTGGGTTTTAAATCTTCAAGTAAACAACAAAAATGCCAGCAAACGGTCACTTTTATCATGTTTTTTTTTTTTTATCATTTTGCTAGTTTCCAGTGATTTCTTTCTGATTAGCTTTCTGATAAAACTTCCGCTTGTTGGTGAAGTGATGTGTGTGTGTGACGTTGATCCAGAGAGGTGTGTTACGGGCGGGCTTTAGTGTCTATTGTCTATAGTCTCTAGACTGCGGCTTATATACGGTCGTAGTGATGATTGACAGAACTGGGTGATTAGGAACTTCATATATATTACTCACTTACATTGAAAGAATAAAACCACAGGGGGAATGAACTGACCTGTTGTTTCGGGTGATTCCTGAACCTCTCCTTCTCTCTCCTCAAGGTCATCACATCTTCAGGGGTCGACATGTTCCTGACGGGAGAAAGTTCTCGTGGATCCTGTTCTCCGGCGGCCAGAAGAGCCTGGTGTCTGATGGGAAGGGGAGGGAGGGGGTTACGGCATACGGTAAACCATTACTTAAATAGAAGCAGACACAAACACCAAATACAGTAAACACACACACACACACACACACAACGAGAACACAGCAGGAGCGTTTCGGTGATAACTCACAGTCCCCCGCTCTCTTCCTGTGATCGGAAGAATTGAGGCTGTGCATGGTGCACAATTATACCCAAACGGTCCGGCAGGGAATCTTAACAAACCGCTGCCATTAGACTTCTCAAAACATATCCCTCTCTCACACACACACACACACACACACACACACACACACACACACACACACACACACACAAACACACACACAGAGAGAGAGAGAGAGAGAGAGAGAGAGAGAGAGAGAGAGAGAGAGAGAGAGAGAGAGAGAGAGAGAGAGAGAGAGAGAGAGAGAGAACTATTGTTTGACGCAACCGCAACAACTGTAATTATTCTGCAGGTATTAAGCCACTTTTCCTTTGTAGGCTATTGTTTACATATTTTTCTCTTATTTTTGTTTGTATACATTTTGCCACGCATATTCAAAGGCATTGTTTTGATCACAATCTCTTTCCCAGAGCACAAATGAGTTCACTTTATTTATTAGACCAGGTTTGTTTTTTAGGTATCTGGGAGTCATTAGCGTGAGCTGTAATGAGGAGAAGTGTTCAGAGGAGAGGGAAGGAGAACAGCACATGCGGACTTAAAGGAATAGTTCACTTAAAAATGAAAATTCTGTCATCATTTACTCACCGTCAAGTTGTTTCAAACCTGTATGAGTTTCTTTCTTCTGCTGAAAACAAAAGAAGTTATTTTGAAGAGCGTCGGTAACTGAAAAGTAGATGGACCCCATTGACTTCCATAGTAAGAAAAAAAATACTGTGGAAATCAATGGGTCTAGTTAACTGTCTGGTTACCAACATTCTTCAAAATATCCTCCTTTGTGTTCAACAGAAGAAAGAAACTCATACAGATTTGAAACAACTTGAGGGCGAGAAAATGATGCCAGAAATGTCATTTCTAAGTGAACTATTCCTTTAACAGCAGTTTTTGTCAGTGTAATTCGGTTGGGAGCTACTTAAAAAAGTAGTTTGAATTCACATTCGCAACAATGCCAAACACGCTTATGTCTATTGTGTAAGATAAAAGTAATGTGCAAGTTTAGACACCACGTATCAAATAAAAGAAGTGATTATCGACTGGTTCCAATCTGTGGCTGATCAGTTTTTACAAGACTCTCCGGCCCAGACCCAAAACAGTGATGGACAAGAATTTTTACCAAAAATTTACACAAAAAAAGTTTATATTAAAAGTAAATATTTCTCCCTACTTGATATGAACATAAAAAGGCTAGATCAGATGTTTTAACAGGCTATTTATTTTACATTTAGACACGCTTGTGTTCGGTACACTGAAGGCCTTGGGTCTGAGGAACACACTGGAGGTTCAGGTTTATCTCTTCAGAAAAGTGCGGACCATTTTTATATTTTACTTTAGTACATAATCTAATAATCAAAACTCTCATCATGAGGACAAAACAAAGTTAACTAGTAATTTAAAAGTTTTTCTTTCCCTGCCAACTCTAAATAATTTTCCAAATTCTAACATTGTTTATTATGAAATGCTCTTTATATGCTGAGTAATAATGCTGAATGTATGAAAGACACATCTAAAGACGCCACACATTAACTTAGTCTCGGGTTTAGTTGAACGGTCGGAGTCATCTGGGTCATTTGTAGTCATTTTCATTTTCTGCAGTGTTTTAGCGAAAGTGTGTATTTTGCTGTCCACCTGTTTCTGCTTCTGTTGAAATTAATCTTGTAGCTTTTTACCAGAACCATGAGGCGCTGCTCAAATAAAGAACACACACTTATGGAAGGAAAGGTTGCACAGGAATCAGAGGAACATGAACACTGACGGGTCAGCGCTGTTGAAAGAGAGGTCAGAGGAACATGAACACTGACGGGTCAGCGCTGTTGAAAGAGAGGTCAGAGGAACATGAACACTGACGGGTCAGCGCTGTTGAAAGAGAGGTCAGAGGAACATGAACACTGACGGGTCAGCGCTGTTGAAAGAGAGGTCAGAGGAACATGAACACTGACGGGTCAGCGCTGTTGAAAGAGAGGTCAGAGGAACATGAACACTGACGGGTCAGTGCTGTTGAAAGAGAGGTCAGAGGAACATGAACACTGACGGGTCAGCGCTGTTGAAAGAGAGGTCAGAGGAACATGAACACTGACGGGTCAGCGCTGTTGAAAGAGAGGTCAGAGGAACATGAACACTGACGGGTCAGTGCTGTTGAAAGAGAGGTCAGAGGAACATGAACACTGACGGGTCAGCGCTGTTGAAAGAGAGGTCAGAGGAACATGAACACTGACGGGTCAGCGCTGTTGAAGACAGGGTTCCTTTGCTCACTTTAACCGCAGGATCTCTGCGAGCTGTTGACTGTGGTCGTCTCGTAACCGGCTCAGCTCAGCGTCGTGTGCAGAAAGAGTGTTCTGTGTAGAAGACAGCCGCTGCCGTGTGGCGTCCAGCTCTCTCCTGGTGTTGTCCAGAGCCGCCATCAAACCCTCCAACTATGAGAAGAAGATTATATATATACACACAGCTGTTTATCACACAATATCCATGTAAATCCTTCAGTATTCATCACTGTTGTTCTGACAGAAGACTGGTCAGTGTGAACTACACTTTCCCCATTGCAGAAATCCCCAACCCTGGGGAATGCCAGGAAAGCTCTGCTAAAGACCCGGATAAGGAATCCATACTAAGATATACACATATCTTAAAAATAGTCTTAAATCTACAACTCAATAAACTTTATCTATTCCAAGATAAACTGGGTGTGAATAAATCAGCAATATAAAGCCACGTTTCTGAGGACAGTTATAATGTGAGAACTGAACGAGGACTCGTACCTGTGTGTGAGTGTTGGGAACGAGGACTCGTACCTGTGTGTGAGGGTTGGGAACGAGACTCGTACCTGTGTGTGAGTGTTGGGAACAAGGACTGTGTGTGAGTGTTGGGAACGAGGACTCGTACCTGTGTGTGAGTGCTGGGATTGAGGACCCGTACCTGTGTGTGAGTGTTGGGAACGAGGACTCGTACCTGTGTGTGAGGGTTGGGAACGAGGACTCGTACCTGTGTGTGAGTGTTGGGAACGAGGACTCGTACCTGTGTGTGAGTGTTGGGAACGAGGACTCGTACCTGTGTGTGAGTGTTGTGAACGAGGACTTTGTGTGAGTGTTGGGAACGAGGACTGTGTGTGAGTGTTGGGAACGAGGACTCGTACCTGTGTGTGAGTGCTGGGATTGAGGACTCGTACCTGTGTGTGAGTGTTGGGAACGAGGACTCGTACCTGTGTGTGAGTGTTGTGAACGAGGACTTTGTGTGAGTGTTGTGAACGAGGACTGTGTGTGAGTGTTGGGAACGAGGACTCATACCTGTGTGTGAGTGTTGGGAATGAGGACTCGTACCTGTGTGTGAGTGTTGGGAATGAGGACTCGTACCTGTGTGTGAGTGTTGGGAACGAGGACTCGTACCTGTGTGTGAGTGTTGTGAACGAGGACTTTGTGTGAGTGTTGGGAACGAGGACTCGTACCTGTGTGTGAGTGTTGGGAACGAGGACTGTGTGTGAGTGTTGGGAAAGAGGACTTGTACCTGTGTGTGAGTGTTGGGAACGAGGACTCGTACCTGTGTGTGAGTGTTGGGAACGAGGACTGTGTGTGAGTGTTGGGAAAGAGGACTTGTACCTGTGTGTGAGTGTTGGGAACGAGGACTGTGTGTGAGTGCTGGGATTGAGGACTCGTACCTGTGTGTGAGTGTTGGGAACGAGGACTCGTACCTGTGTGTGAGTGTTGGGAACGAGGACTCGTACCTGTGTGTGAGTGTTGGGAACGAGGACTCGTACCTGTGTGTGAGTGTTGGGAACGAGGACTCGTACCTGTGTGTGAGTGTTGTGAACGAGGACTTTGTGTGAGTGTTGGGAACGAGGACTGTGTGTGAGTGTTGGGAACGAGGACTCGTACCTGTGTGTGAGTGCTGGGATTGAGGACTCGTACCTGTGTGTGAGTGTTGGGAACGAGGACTCGTACCTGTGTGTGAGTGTTGGGAACGTGGACTCGTACCTGTGTGTGAGTGTTGGGAACGAGGACTAGTACCTGTGTGTGAGTGTTGGGAACGAGGACTCGTACCTGTGTGTGAGTGTTGGGAACAAGGACTGTGTGTGAGTGTTGGGAACGAGGACTCGTACCTGTGTGTGAGTGCTGGGATTGAGGACTCGTACCTGTGTGTGAGTGTTGGGAACGAGGACTCGTACCTGTGTGTGAGTGTTGGGAACGAGGACTCGTACCTGTGTGTGAGTGTTGGGAACGAGGACTCGTACCTGTGTGTGAGTGTTGGGAACGAGGACTCGTACCTGTGTGTGAGTGTTGGGAATGAGGACTCGTACCTGTGTGTGAGTGTTGGGAATGAGGACTCGTACCTGTGTGTGAGTGTTGGGAACGAGGACTCGTACCTGTGTGTGAGTGTTGGGAACGAGGACTCGTACCTGTGTGTGAGTGTTGTGAACGAGGACTTTGTGTGAGTGTTGGGAACGAGGACTCGTACCTGTGTGTGAGTGTTGGGAACGAGGACTGTGTGTGAGTGTTGGGAAAGAGGACTTGTACCTGTGTGTGAGTGTTGGGAACGAGGACTCTTACCTGTGTGTGAGTGTTGGGAACGAGGACTGTGTGTGAGGGTTGGGAACGAGGACTCGTACCTGTGTGTGAGTGTTGGGAACGAGGACTTGTACCTGTGTGTGAGTGTTGGGAACGAGGACTCGTACCTGTTTGTGAGTGTTGGGAACGAGGACTGTGTGTGAGTCTTGGGAACGAGGAATCGTACCTGTGTGTGAGTGTTGGGAACGAGGACTCGTACCTGTGTGTGAGTGTTGGGAACGAGGACTGTGTGTGAGTGTTGGGAACGAGGACTCGTACCTGTGTGTGAGGGTTGGGAACGAGGACTCGTACCTGTGTGTGAGGGTTGGGAACGAGGACTCGTACCTGTGTGTGAGGGTTGGGAACGAGGACTCGTACCTGTGTGTGAGGGTTGGGAACGAGGACTCGTACCTGTGTGTGAGTGTTGGGAACGAGGACTCGTACCTGTGTGTGAGGGTTGGGAACGAGGACTCGTACCTGTGTGTGAGTGTTGGGAGTCACTTCTCCGGCTTGGCCCGGGTTCACAGACGGATTCTGGTTCTTCTCCTTCACTTGTCTGCAACACAACACAGTGTATTTCAGCTTTATTTTCAGTTTTATAGGTGTTTGTATCACATGGTTTGGTTGCCACTGTTGCGGATGAGGAGTTGAACAAAACTCGAACTGAATTGAGCTGAATAATGAAAGTCTTCTTCTATTTTTTTTACTTATAACTGATGTTTCTATCCATTAGTTTTCTTCTTCTTCTTGACAGATAGATGACAGCCTCAACAATACTAATATCAATTCATGAGTTCACACTTACATATAATTAGAGTGGATAAGATTTAATGCGTATTCGGCGTGCTGCCGGAGGGAGGGCTCCAAGCTCGGAGTTTTTCCCGAACCCAGAGTACTCCCCTCTATGTAAGTGTTTAGGACTAGAACTGTGGAGAAGGGGTGGTGGAGGGATGCTGCTAAACTATCAATGGAGTGAGGTGAGATTGCTGAATCTATCCATACACCTCTTATCATTGATTGCTGAGTGCTCTCCACTCGTGTTAATTAACTGAACGTGCTCCTCCCGAACTTTGTTAATACAACATCATTTTTGGAGTCTCCATCTCGATCGCTGTAGTGCCACCAACTGTCCAAATTTGTACTTATGTTTATGCTAATAGCATTTGAACTGTAAGGGCTAGAAACAAAATTATTTTTCCTTGATTCCTTGGCTCATGACGATTCGATTCATGAACATTTTCCCACATTTTGAACTTTCCGAAAAACCTAGACGGTTCATCCGATTTTCACCAAAATTGGCTCAAATCATCTTCAGACTGCGCTTTACAGTTAAGTGGAATCCGTATGTGTGTTTGGATGGAAACTAGTTATTTTACTTTACAGTTTTAAATATGGATATTGTTCTTACACAAATGCATGGCTTCGCTTCAGAAGGCCTTTATTCTGCACTTTTATCATGGATAGATGCGCTTGCACATTTATCATGGATAGATGCACTTTTATCATGGATAGATGCACTTTTATGATGGATAGATGTACTTTTATCATGGATAGATGCACTTTTATGATGGATAGATGCACTTTTATCATGGATAGATGCACTTTTATCATGGATATATGCACTTTTATGATGGATAGATGCACTTTTATGATGGACAGATGCACTTTTATGATGGATAGATGCACTTTTATCATGGATAGATGCACTTTTATCATGGATAGATGCACTTTTATGATGGATAGATGCACTTTTATGATGGACAGATGCACTTTTATGATGGATAGATGCACTTTTATGGACTTCAAAACAGAAACAGCCATTCACTGCCATTATAAAGCTTGGAAGAGCCAGGACATTTTTTTTAATGTTACTCCGATTGTATTCGTCTGAAAGAAGAATGCCATATACACCTAGGATGACTTGAGGGTGAGTAAATCATGGGCTAATTTTCATTGTTGGGTGACCTATCCCTCTAAACTCGAGGAGTTATGGTTGTCATGTACCTCTCCAGCTGGAGGATTCTCTTATCCTGCTCCAGGCGTTCAGACTGCAGGTCCCGCAGGAGAGCCAGCACTCGCTGCACTTCAGCATTACACTTCTCCTCCTCCTCTTTATGACGGACCGCTTCCGTCTGGAGAACCTGCACTCGCTCCGACAGCTCCGGGTTCCAGCGAGCAACACACTCTGCTTCACACACCTTCACTCCAGTCAAACAAACACAACAGAGTCAATATCAGAAATATTCTGAAAACCACTAGATTCAGGAATTGCATTGACTGACATACAAACCACAGGCAGAGTGATCTAATAATGGAATTTTTGTTAAAAAGTACTAAATTTAAAAAAGAAATATCACTAGAAAGAACATGCCATTCTGTTCCATCTGTGCCAATTCTGGGTGGTTCATATTACCCCTAATTTTATAAGGTCTAAATTTATCTTTACACTTCGAAATTAAAAATCTAATATTTACTCCACAAATCTAAAAACATTAATGAGCCCACAAAGCCATGATTAACAGACCCACAAAACGTGATATTCAACATAACACTATGTCACAGATCACTAAATTAGATCAATTAAACTCAAAACTGTTTTGAGTTTACACAACATAGTTATTGTTAACATTTAATGCGTTTTGGCCATTCATTTACACAACAATAGCGTTTTGAGGGCCTGAAAACGCAAACTTTTGAAACGGGTTTCAAAGTGCACGTTTTTGAAAACGATACTGTTATCGTCTCTGTGTAAACTACAAAAACATGAATTTGTGAAAGCGGTGACATCATGTGTGTTATGTCTACAGGCCCGTAGTGTTTCTTTACTCAGTGACATCGCCACCTACTGGCCTGACAGCAGAATACAGCGCTTTAACCGTTCTCACGGGCCCGTGTGAACGAGGATCATTTTGACAAAAGTTGTCGCCTGTACGCAAAAAACACATCCGTTTCTAGTACATCGCCGTCGTGTAAACGTACCCTAAATCGTACAAATGTTGGCATTCAGATAAAATTACAAAATAAACAAAAGTGTTTAATTTACTAATAGAAAAATAAAATCTTACCGTCATGAATGCTTGTTTAGATATTCTATCATAAAGTACAGTTGTACAATTGTAATGTTGTTTGTTCACATAATCAAAAATTATGCTATGAGTTATGAGTGGGTTGCGTACCATATCTATAAATAAAGGCTTTGGATGTGGAACAAACACAGACACTGATTAAAATTCAACCAACCAAAATCATACTTTATGTTTTTGACGATAGTGACTTTCTTTTTTCTTAGTTTGAACATGATGTTCCTCATAACTGCAACAAAGCAATAAATCCCATCCAGTATATCTGCAGAGGCCTGTGGGCTATATCCCATTATTTGCGCTGGCTTCTGTTGATCGGCGAGCAGATACTGTTATTAGCGCTGTAAAGTCTTGGGATGTTTATGAATGCTCCTCTTGTGAAACCACCACTACATGTGGCATCAAGACAAGAAGCAGGAAGGTATAATTATCCTAGATGGATGTCTGTTTACTCAAGAGAATAAAGAAACATTCTCATAAACTTTGATTGCCTCGACATGATGAACAAAAAGGGATAGCGGGGAGATGAGGACACATTTAGTGTCAGAGACTGTTGGAGTACAGAATTGCTGAAGGAAATATCCAGCTCACCCAGGGACGGTGACACCGAGGGGTCTCTAACAATGAATCGCACCCACTGACGGTGTTCATTAATAGCACATATTTGTTTTATAACCCAATTCGCAAAAGTAATTATGCAAATTAGGCCCAAAAATTGGGTGTGGAACTAAGAAGCAGCAACAATTTGGCCACCTAAAACTCTGCCATTTTTGCAGAAAGAGAGAGGAACAGAAGCACTTAAATTAATATCTGATATTATCTTGGATATTAGGCAGATTGAGCGTATGTTTACACGACAACGATGTGCTTCTCCGGTGCTCTTCGCGTGTCAATTTTTCGAGCACCAGAGACCGGAGAAGTTTTTCCTTTGAGTTTTCCGCGTACTGACGACATCATTGTCAAAACGATCCCCATTCAAAATGACTAAAAACGCTGTTTTCTGCTGCCAGGCCAGTAGATGGCGATGAAACACTAAAGACTGAACACGTAATACGCATGTGCATGACATCATCGTCTTTAGAGATTCGTGTTTTTGTTGTTTACACGGAGACCGTTTTCAAAAACTTGCACTTTGAAACTCGTTTTCAAAACGAGTTTTCAGGCGCCCAAAACACCGCTGTCGTGTAAACGAAAGGCCAAAACGCATACAAAGTTTTATGTTTTTAGTTGAAACGGTGTCGTGTAAACAGCCCCTTAGACTAACGTGCATGCAGCAATCCCATTGGCTGCTGTTTCATCAAATCACTTTGTCTAAACGCATACGGCATGATTAAAACTAATGAGCCGCAGTTGGCCAGGCATTAGTGAGTGGTTGACTATACAATCAACCAGAAGGAAGATGTGAGCCAAGAGTCATCACTGACTTAAAGCAACTATATGCAGATTGTTTTTTACCTTGATTAATAAGGAGAATAGCTTGAATGACTCTCACCTGGACCTTTCCTTTTTTACGTCTCTAGGTTTCATTTACAGGGTTTCTGATTATGTTCACCTGTGTCTTGTTTAGTTGCATTTCTAGCCCTGTATTTCAGTTCATCTCTCTCTCCACGACCAAAAACATTACAACCTGAGCCATTGTGCGATTTAACTGGATTGCAGGTTTTTGGACTGAAATTCGGAGAGCAAAATTGATGCAACTCTTTTCCTCTGGTGTTTCTCCGCACGTACTGTACCTCTTTCTCTGAAAGACGCTCTTGTAGGGAGGCGAGTTTGCTTTTCAGTTCCTTATTTTCATTCTTATGCATTTCTGCCTCTTCTATCTGTCACAGAAGATAAAGTAGTGGTTAGTCATTTGCATACAGTAAATATTGTTTGGTTTTTTTGGTCCACTTCTACCACATTTCCACCAAAAAAGAACTGGTTCGGAGCTGGTGCCGGTTCAAAGTTGGTTCAACTTGCGAACCTTCTCAGAACCGGTTTGTTTTTCCACTGACTAAGAGCCCAGCGAACGCCGTCGTTACGTCACTGTGTGCGTCGCCATACGTCTTAGCTTTCCCATTCCCGCCGTGTTGTTGGTCACAGTAACCCCCCCCCCCCCCCAGCCCGCGACGTAAGCATGACGTGGTGAAAGAACGGTTCTAGTCCAGCAAAGAGCTGGTGCCGCTTTGGAACCAATTTTCCTGGCCGAGAACCGGTTCTTTGGCTGTCACACAGACACACAGACACACAGTTTGTGTTGTCACACAAACACACAGAACTGGTTCGCGAGTAGGCACCGGCTCCGAACCGGCTCTAGAAATGCTTTGGTGGAAAAGGGGTATTCTAGAACAAAGATGGTGCTTCAGTGCAGTTTTATTTTCTTAAAGCTTCTCTGGGCAGGGGTGTCCACTCCGTCTCCTGGAGAGACATGACCACAGACTTTAGCTCCAGCCTAATGAAGCTCATGTCTTCAGGATCTCTAGAAACTCCCGGCAGGTTTGTCAGAGATGAACTCTTCAGGCAAGTGTGTAAGTGTGTGTGTTTGGAGCTGAACGCGAGCACCTTCTCCGAGAGAGCCTCCTCCAGTGTAATGAGAGCGGTGTCGGTGTTGCTGGAGTCGTTCTGCAGAGACGTCACTCGGTTCCCCAGACTCTCCAGCTGCTTCTCCCGGTCCTTCAGCTGCTCCTGCAGGTTCTCAGACTGACACACACACAGACTTCATCACTGTGAACAATTCATTTGCCAAGTAATTATGAGGAGAAATACTTAACATAAACCTAGCATGGGCCGAATTTAAAAAATAAATACAACTACTACTAATAATAATAATGCATTTCCAGGAATTGGTTACATCACTTCAGTTACGGCTTCAGCAAAGATGCAGTGTGTATGTTTCTGCAACTAACGGCTGATAATCTTCATTGATATATATTTATATACACTCACCTAAAGGATTATTAGGAACACCATACTAATACTGTGTTTGACCCCCTTTCGCCTTCAGAACTGCCTTATTTCTACGTGGCATTGATTCAACAAGGTGCTGAAAGCATTCTTTAGAAATGTTGGCCCATATTGATAGGATAGCATCTTGCAGTTGATGGAGATTTGTGGGATGCACATCCAGGGCACGAAGCTCCCGTTCCACCACATCCCAAATATGCTCTATTGGGTTGAGATCTAGTGACTGTGGGGGCCATTTTAGTACAGTGAACTCATTGTCATGTTCAAGAAACCAATTTGAAATGATTCGAGCTTTGTGACATGGTGCATTATCCTGCTGGAAGTAGCCATCAGAGGATGGGTACATGGTGGCCATAAAGGGATGGACATGGTCAGAAACAATGCTCAGGTAGGCCGTGGCATTTAAACGATGCCCAATTGGCACTAAGGGGCCTAAAGTGTGCCAAGAAAACATCCCCCACACCATTACACCACCACCACCAGCCTGCACAGTGGTAACAAGGCATGATGGATCCATGTTCTCATTCTGTTTACGCCAAATTCTGACTCTACCATCTGAATGTCTCAACAGAAATCGAGACTCATCAGACCAGGCAACATTTTTCCAGTCTTCAACTGTCCAATTTTGGTGAGCTCTTGCAAATTGTAGCCTCTTTTTCCTATTTGTAGTGGAGATGAGTGGTACCCGGTGGGGTCTTCTGCTGTTGTAGCCCATCCGCCTCAAGGTTGTGCGTGTTGTGGCTTCACAAATGCTTTGCTGCATACCTCGGTTGTAACGAGTGGTTATTTCAAAGTTGCTCTTCTATCAGCTTAAATCAGTCGGCCCATTCTCCTCTGACCTCTTGCATCAACAAGGCATTTTCGCCCACAGGACTGCCGCATACTGGATGTTTTTCCCTTTTCACACCATTCTTTGTAAACCCTAGAAATGGTTGTGCGTGAAAATCCCAGTAACTGAGCAGATTGTGAAATACTCAGACCGGCCCGTCTGGCACCAACAACCATGCCACGCTCAAAATTGCTTAAATCACCTCTCTTTCTGACATTCAGTTTGGAGTTCAGGAGATTGTCTTGACCAGGACCACACCCCTAAATGCATTGAAGCAACTGCCATGTGATTGGTTGATTAGATAATTGCATTAATGAGAAATTGAACAGGTGTTCCTAATAATCCTTTAGGTGAGTGTATATATATATTTTTAACCCTCTGGTGCTCTTCACGTGTCGGTCAAAAATTACTGACTTTTTGTCATTTCAAAGAAATGAATGTACTATATTACATTCTTTTTTTATTTAATATTTTGTATTTTTAGGGGATTTTATTGTACTAAATTATATTTACGCTGTATTTATAATCAATTTATTAACTTTTTTTAGCATAGACCTGAAAATTAAATTGGAGTAATTCAATTACACTGTGGTAAATCTTGAATGCTTTGGATCACAGACTGAAGTTTGATCTCTTTTAAAAAACGAGACTCGGCAGATTATTGCTGAAGTGAAAAAGTTGGAAAAAAGTGAACTTAAAAAAAGTTACAGAATTTTACGTTTATTGTTATGAAAAATGCACAAAAATACTGTTTTAAATTTTTATATGAAATATGTATTTTCAAAAACATGTTTTACTCAAAAAAAAAAACCCATCAAAGCCATAAATCTTAACAAGTTGTGTTCAAAATTTAAGCTTGATATCTCGATGTTGTTCGGCTGCAGTACCAAACGCTTCCACTAGAGGAAACTCGTCTGCCATTCATTTCCAATGCGCTCATTTCTGTCCGCGAGGAACACAAGTGTGACTATTGTTATCAGGACCATTTAACCTTTTCGAATCATGTCCATTATATACTGTATATATATTTTGTGTGTTCATGCAGAGCAAAAGCCTTCTCAGCCTCCCCAAACCACCAACACCTCGGTATGTGCTGAATATGATTGACATATGTGTGGCCTTCGTCAGCTTGCTTTGACTTGTTTGTTTTACATTTCAGAAAAGTAATATTAGGTGTGTGATCTTTTGAATTTTGATTAAACTAAACTTAATTTGCTGTGCTTATCCAGTTGATTTGTGCAATGTATTTGAATTGACAAAATAAGCAAAAACTTATCTCAACTAACTTATTTGAGTTAGTAAAACTCAAAAAAGCCCATGCAAAAAAATAATAATGAGTTGATATTTGATTTGAAGTGGATTGGGTGATAAAAAGAGTGAATAAAAGCATTTCTCTTACACCATGCCGGATACGTTTACAGCTCTGTGTATCGTGTATTCAGATTAACTACGAGTTTCTGATCTGTGTGTGTCCACTGCAACTGTCTCTAGGCAAGATATGCTCCAGATTTCCATGTGAATTTGGCTGTAATTGGGAGCATCTGTGGGACTGTGAGAGAATCGCTGCATTGGTGTGTGTTTAAACAAGACTCTCTCTGTGCGGCTCTAAACTCAGAACATTTGTGCTCTAAATTGAGAGAGTTTGGCTCCAATTACATATGCAGATACACCACTGAAACCGCCACAGGGGTCGAGGCGATGACCGGTCGAAGCCGCCTCAATTTGTAGCACATCCTCACAAGTCACTTTCAGAAGTTTGAAGCATTATTGAGACGGAAATGTAGATTAAGTCTTCATATTTAGTGTCAACATCACAGGATCATATCTGAGACATATCTTCTTGTCACCAACATGCACAGGTGATATATGCTGGACAGGTCATCGTCTGATACAGTCAGTTTCTTCAACACCAGACTGACAATACAGTGTATAGTCAGTTTAATCTAAAATCCAACATACAGTCTGGAAAATGTTTTTCTAAACCTCTTAAAAGATTATCTGTTACTCGGTTTGAGACTGTGTGTTTAGTGTGTTTTTAACACATTATCTGGAATTCAGCAACACCACTTTTGCTATTTTTTTTGCCAAACCATTGACCAAGTAAAGAAAGAGATGCAGTTGTGGGCGGGGTCTGTGCTAATAGGGAGGAGTTTATCAGCAGTTGTGGGCGGAGTCTGTGCTAATAGGGAGGAGTTTGTCAGCAGTTGTGGGCGGGGTCTGTGCTAATAGGGAGGAGTTTGTCAGCAGTTGTGGGAGGGGTCTGTGCTAATAGGGAGGAGTTTGTCAGCAGTTGTGGGCGGGGTCTGTGCTAATAGGAAGGAGTTTATCACCAGTTGTGGGCGGGGTCTGTGCTAATAGGGAGGAGTTTGTCAGCAGTTGTGGGAGGGGTCTGTGCTAATAGGGAGGAGTTTGTCAGCAGTTGTGGGAGGGGTCTGTGCTAATAGGGAGGAGTTTATCAGCAGTTGTGGGCGGAGTCTGTGCTAATAGGGAGGAGTTTGTCAGCAGTTGTGGGAGGGGTCTGTGCTAATAGGGAGGAGTTTGTCAGCAGTTGTGGGCGGGGTCTGTGCTAATAGGGAGGAGTTTGTCAGCAGTTGTGGGCGGGGTCTGTGCTAATAGGGAGGAGTTTGTCAGCAGTTGTGGGCGGGGTCTGTGCTAATAGGGAGGAGTTTGTCAGCAGTTGTGGGCGGGGTCTGTGCTAATAGGGAGGAGTTTGTCAGCAGTTGTGGGAGGGGTCTGTGCTAATAGGGAGGAGTTTGTCAGCAGTTGTGGGCGGGGTCTGTGCTAATAGGGAGGAGTTTGTCAGCAGTTGTGGGAGGGGTCTGTGCTAATAGGGAGGAGTTTGTCAGCAGTTGTGGGAGGGGTCTGTGCTAATAGGGAGGAGTTTGTCAGCAGTTGTGGGTGGGGTCTGTGCTAATAGGGAGGAGTTTGTCAGCAGTTGTGGGCGGGGTATGTGCTAATAGGGAGGAGTTTGTCAGCAGTTGTGGGCGGGGTCTGTGCTAATAGGGAGGAGTTTGTCAGCAGTTGTGGGCGGGGTCTGTGCTAATAGGGAGGAGTTTGTCAGCAGTTGTGGGCGGGGTCTGTGCTAATAGGGAGGAGTTTGTCAGCAGTTGTAGGCGGCGCCTAAGCATATGTGACGTCACATTGCATAGAAACTGCAAACAGCTTATTTTGAGATACTGCTAATGATTTATGGGGATTTAAAAAAAGAGGAGTGGGAGGAAACATTTGCCCACAGCTGATTAGTATAGTATGTGGCTTTTACACACTTTGGTTCCTGTCTTGGTACTGTACTGTTGAATAAAGCATCCGTATGTAAAACTGCTGATCATCTGAATCGCAAGCTGAGGTTCTTCAACAGTCAGCTGTGCTTTTCGAACATGTCTTGTGTACCTTTTTCTGCAGGATGTGGATCTTCTTCTCCTTGACCTCCAGCATGTCCTTCAGGTCACATATCTCACTGTTCAGAGTTCCCTTCTCTTCGATCAGATCCTGGATCTGTTTGCTCTTTCTGTTGAGGAACGACTCTCTCTCCTCCAGACGCACACGCAGAGCGTCCACCTTCAGAAGCAAAGGCAATCCTCAATCATGGCTTTTATCTGTGGGCTTTTTGCTCCTTCTTTATTTGTCACTATTTTATAAAAGTCAACAGGGAATCATGGGCAGTGAAAGATGGAGCGAGTTTAACTCAAAACAAACCCAAATCTCCCACATCACCACAACATTGGGTAACACTTTATTTCGATAGTCCACTTTAGACATTCTACTTACTATAAGTAACTTTACAACTACATGTCAACTAACTCTCATTAGAGTATTAGTAGGCTGTTAGATTATGGTTAGGTGTTAGGAGAATAAGTCGACTTGTAGTTGGCAAGTTACTTATAGTTATAAGAATGTCTAAAGTGGACTATTGAAATAAAGGGCCCTATTTTAACGATCTGAAACGCAAGTGTCAAAGCGCAAAGAGCAAGTAACTTTGTGGGCGGATCCCGGCGCTGTTGCTATTTTCCCGGTGGGATAAATGCCTCTTGCGCCTGGCGCAAATCTAAAAGGGGTTGGTCTGAAGTAGCTTCATTATTCATAGGTGTGGTTTGGGCGTAACGTGAAATAAACCAATCAGAGCGTCATCTCACATTCCCTTTAAGAGCAGGCGCGCTTGTTCTAAAGCGGATTCCTATTATAACGGCGGCCACTGACTTTAGACTAGGTTTTTTCTGGTCAGTGGCGCAATTGTTTTATAGAACAGCAAAATAGCATGAGGGAAAGTTTGCGCCGGAACACGCCTCCTCTTTGCGCTGAACCGCCCCGGGGAGCGCAAGTGTATTTCTTAGTTAACCGACGTGTGTCTGTGGAGGGAAAAGCCCGCTTTGCGCGGGTGCAAAATAGGAATGATACATGCGTCAGTGTACAAAGTCATTTGCGCCGGGTGCAAGATAGGACCCAAAGTGTAACCCAACAGTGGAGCAACACTAACCCTCTTCTTCTGAAAGTTAATACAACAACACCATCTACCTTTCTCGTTCCCAGTTCTGTGAAGCTTATCAAATAAGAACAGTGATTTAGTTCTGTTATTCTCTATTATTTAAAGTGCCCTTATTATGTTTTAAGGACATGACCTTTCATGCAGTGTGTAATAGAGCTGGTTGTGAATGTTAAAGGTCTGCAATGATAAAAGAGCATGAAAAATAAAGTTATTGTCTCCTAAACGAAAGGAGTGATTCTGCACTGAAACGAGTCGTCAGTAATTCTACTTCCTGCTGAACCTGCGTAGGTTTCTAACTAATTTGCATAATTCCATCTTCTGGTGTTGATTGGCTGAGCAGCGTCTCTTAGCTCCGCCCTCAAACACTGTAGTGTATCTGAGACTGGGAGAGTTCGGTTCGTGTCGAGAAGACGCTGTTTTCTGAGATTGAGACGGTGAAACCCACGCCATCGTTACTGTTCGTATCACTGTGATCAAGAGCTGAGGTTCAGATATGATAATGAGCGTTCTGACCAATCACAGCAGAGCAGCTCTCAGAGAGGCGGGGCATAGAGAGACTGAATCTCCAATGGAAGCATTTCAGACACTGAGAGAAAGAGCTGAAGCTGCAGTGGAGATTATGAGGACATTAGTGTGTGTTTGATCATGGATGAATGTGAATCTATTGTAGGAGACGCCAAAACAACATTAGCGGCCTGTAAAATAGAATAATAATGGCACTTTAAGATGTTTCCTGGCCATTTTATAATCATAATAGACACCTATTCAAGTCTGATAAATATGCAGGTTACAGCATTTCAGACTATTAAAAATGCAGTGAGATGTGAGAGCTGAGGATCGGGTTACTCTGCACCTGAGAGGTTTACCGTTCGATTGTGAAAAACAAAAC
>NW_026607054.1:507500-742500 GCF_029890125.1 Rhinichthys klamathensis goyatoka | reverse complement strand
CTTCCATATGAAATCAGGCTCATAACCGAAAGCTGGAGATGTTCTCTGAAACACATCCACATCAGAACACACTTTATTAAGAATGCATATAAAGTAACAATCGTCAAGATGCTGCTCACACACACAAACACACACACACACACACGCAGCATAAACCTCGCGTGTAATAAGGAATAATGAGCCGAGCGACATACAGATCCGTGTTACACACACACACACACACACAGGGTTGCAGATTGGCAACGTTTGACTGGAATGTCTTGATGCATGTATTGTCCAGAGTTCTTTTCCATTATATATTTTAAATATGTTATTGTTTGGGGTGTAAAGAGATGAATCCCTCCCCTGTGTTCCAGCTCAATAAGGGATCACGGAATTCCATGTTTTCCAGACGGATTCACTTCACTCCTTCTCTAGCGCCCTCTGCTGGCCACTGTCAGTCCTGCACTGAGTCCATCATCATCATCATCATCATCATCATCATCATCCTCATCATCCTCCTCCTCATCCTCATCATCATCATCATCATCCTCATCATCCTCCTCCTCATCCTCATCATCATCCTCATCATCCTCCTCATCCTCCTCATCTCCTAGTGCGCTTATCGGATCAGTGTTGAATTATTCAGTGTATCTGGAGTAGAGCCCTGCACGGGCCTCAAATCTAGGCCCTAGCCCGGCCCTGCCCCGAGACGCTCAGGCCCTAGCCCGGCCCGTGTCCGACAGCTCAACAGAATGATCAGCCCGAGTCCGACCCGAGCCCGTAAAAAAAAAAAAGAAAAAAAAAAAGATAAACAGCCTGACCTATGTTGCAGTCAGTAAACCAACCAGATATATTTTGTTTTCAATGGCAAAGTATTTACCGGTAGGTTTATTTTCATTTCTTTATAAAGTTAATTAAGAAAAAACAAAAAACAAAATTTATGACGACCAAGCAGCCGACAGCGAGTTAAACATGTTTGATCCATTGATTGATTTATAGCCTCTCAAATCAACACTTTACTTGGCTACAATAAAATCCATAGATATAAAACAACTTAAGCATATCACACAGACATTTAACGTTAGTTTAAACGTTTATTGTCATTTTTGAAAAGCTGAGGCAAACTGCTCTGCTGCTCAGTCGCAACAGCGCTCGCAAACTAAATGAATTTATAATATAGGCTACAATACAGAGAATGCAATCTAAACAAATCAAATAAATTACATTAAAAACAAACATGCAGGTTATCTTACCTCAAAAATCAAGTCTTCACTACAGAACATGGCCATTTCCAATAGTTTCCAACAGACTCATGAAAATAAAGTCCAATCAAACAAAAAACAACCTCCTCCTAACATGGCTAAGAACAGTCTCAGAGCATCGTGAAGAAAAAGCACAGCATCCACAGTGGAAGGTTTTAATCCAGTCGTACTTTTTCCAGCTGCGCTGAAGTCACGCTCGCTACCATAGCGGGACACTAGAACGAGCCGGTCGCGCGAATCTCAGATCGCGCCGCCGGGAAACCTGTGTGTGTGTGTGTGTGTGTGTGCGTGAGCGTGAGCATGAGCAGACTGTCATGTGTCAGTCTTATGTCAGTGTGATAGGTTATAAAACGTCTTTCTATGTTTGCTTTTCAATCGTCATCTTCTCATGTTTTATTTTAATTAATGTCTAAAATAGGCTATAAAAAAGATAAGCCTAAAACAGGCCCGAGGCCCGGCCCGCGTGTGAACTATGACGTGAAAATTGGCCCGAAGCCCGGCCCTAGGAGCATAAATAAGTCGGGGCCCGTCGGGCTCGGGCTGAAATGCAGGCCTCTAATCTGGAGATTGTGTGATTTTAAGATTTGGTGTGTATAAATTCCTCACAAGTAACGAGTCCCTTAACTGGTTAACTAGTGCGCAGTTTTTCTCTCTGACACATATTAGTAATCATCATAAATTAGGTATCATTACCTTAAACACTCAAATTTCACCCTGTCAGGACTGTTTGAAATAGAGCTCAACAGTCGGTTCAGACGCCAAAAATCCATACATTTTCTCCATAAGGAAATTGATTTTTACCAATAACTTCTAAAGCTTTAAAGCCAGCCCTTCTGCAAGCTAACACTGGTAAACATGACTCTGTGCTGAAGTCAATACTACAGAAAAAACTATGTAATTTACATGGAAAAGTTAGTTCAGGAAATAATTTAAAAAACTAAGTAAATTCTATATTGGTACTCAATTCAAGCGTGTAGAAATGAAAGTGTAAATATCAACGTTATAAAATTAGGTAAAACTACTCAACTTTCCAGACAGTTCCCATCATGCACTGGGGCTTGAATAATTAATGAGGTGATTTTCCACTGTTTTCCAGCTGTATTTACAGTGTTTCATCAGTGCTTGTGTTGGCAGGATTAGTAACTGGCCATTTTGGGACATTTGGAGTTCAATTTCTACTCAAAATTACTCAAACACAAAAACAATCCATCAAATGTTTCCGTCATTGTGTACAAGTAATTCTCTGCGTTCACATGACGCGTAACTTCTGATATGTAGATACGGTGTCTCACACAATCTATTGTATTAATTACTTGTTAAGTAATGATGTTTCTAAGTAAAGCATATAAAAGTGTGGTTTAATTCAATGTTATATTGTGCGAGTGAAATGTATTGCAAAGGAAACTTCAGCTAAATAGATATTACTCAACCTTTTACTAGCCAAGTTAAAATTACTTATTTTCTTTGTTACTTTCACTTAACTTAGTTAAGTAGAGTTTACTTCCATATGTGAAATTTAATTTAAAAATATGCGTGTGAAATTTACTTAAAAAATATGCGTGCAAACCTTGCCAAAGAAAGAGTACATTTTACTTAAAAAATTACCGTTCTAACATTACTACATTTTTAATGTTTCTGAGAAATTTCTTCTGCTCATCTAAGCTGCCTTTATTTTTATAATAAATTCAGTAAAACAGTGAAATATTATTCCAGTGTAAATCAGCTGTTTTCTATGTGAATATACAGTAAAGTGTAATTTATTCCTGTGATAAAGCTGAATTTTCAGCATCATTACTCCAGTCTTCAGTGTCACATGATCCTTCAGAAATCACTCTAATATGATGAACAGGGGCCGTATTCACAAGGAATTTTAAGGCTAAAAGTAGCTCCAAACTGGTGAATTTAGGAGCAACTCCTAAAAATAATGGGCGTGTCACTCCTAACTTTAGGACTCCTAATTTTTTTCACTAAGAGTAATTCACGAAGCATTTTAGCCCTAAAAGTAGCACCTAAGTCTGGGACAGCTTAAAAGAAGTCGAGAGGACTCCTAACTCACTAAGACCGATTCACAGAGGATTGTAGCGCACACCAGCGCCTCTCGCAGTCGTCCGGGGTCCGTGACACAAGCGGGAATGCTGCATTGATCTGCAGACAAATCCTCTCCCATTCTCACGCTTAGTTTTGCTTGATATCCCAGTGCCGAATTTCCCTTTTATTATGTTTTTTTTTCAGCACCAGCTGGGCCAGCAGCAGTAACTGATCCTGCGTCCAGCTGGGCTTTCTTTTCCATTTTGGCGACTTCATAATCCACCGTCATTCAACTATTACATTACTTCAATAGGAGCAACATTTCCTTGCTTTAAAGCAGCACTCAGTAAGAATTCCGCCCGCTCCCCATTGAAATGAATGGTATCGTGTCGCTTTGTCGCTTGTAGTGTGAACGGGGCTTGAGGCATTCCTTGACCGGCGCAGCGCCACAGATCTAAAGGCTACCGCCCAAGCCATCGGCAGAGGCATGGCTAACCTCGTTGTGCTCGAGCGCCACCTCTGGTTAAACCTCACTGACATCAAGGACGCGGACAGAACGGCGTTCCTCGACTCTCCTAACTCCAGCACCGGTCTCTTTGGTCCGGCCGTGAAAGGATTCTCTGAGAGGTTCACTGAGGCACAGAAGTCTTCTCAAGCTATGAGACACTTCCCGCATAAACGCTCCAGTTTTGCTCCGAGCCGGCACAAGAGCACAGCCAGCGAAACCAGTGCCTCGAGTCTCCCAGCCCCGCCCTGCGGCTGACACCCGAAGTCGCTCAAGGTCAGCTAAGCGCAACCCGCCGCCTTGTGTTGGACCCTGAGCCGCCGAAGCTCTCCTAGCTGCGGGAGGAAAGAGAGAGGGTCTGAGTCTCGCGCTAGCCGGACCGCCCTCCAAAAGAACTCATCTGAAGCTCACAGCTCCCTGTTCAGCTCAGGCGGCTGGAGATTTTCACACTGTAGTCAATGGGCCCGTTGGGCTGCACGCGCCCCTACAAACAAACACTGTTTTTACAGCGACCCAAATAAAGCACAAAAAGAGTATGTTTCAAACACACAACACCAGGGTAACCGGTCCCCATGTATTAGCCCCCTCCCCAACATGTGCACAAAACACAACACAAGGGTATTAAGTTCCCCTATGCTAGGCGACCCAGCCCCGATATATGTTCAACCCCTAGCCACAAGGGCCCAGGCCTGGCAAGCCGATGTGTCAAACTGGGTTGTGAACATTATAAAGCGAGGCTACTCGCTACAATTTGCTCGCAGACCCCCGCGTTTTCAGGCGGTCATAGAGACCTCGGTGAGAAGCAGCAGAGTGGCTCACATGCTTCGCACCAAAGTGCAAAACCTACTAGAAAAAGGGGCGATCGAACCGGTCCCCCACACACTGAGTCGCTCAGGGTTTTACAGCCGTTATTTTCTTGTACCAAAGAAAGACGGTGGCACCCGCCCCATGTTAGACCTGAGACATCTGAACAAAGCCCTCATAACGCTGTAACGAATCACACAATAATAATATACATAAAATGTATTTAAGGGGGGCCGGAAGGCCAATTTAGCTCAAAAGGAATGATTCATCGATTTGCAATGAATCTTGACCGAATCACTATGGAACCGAGCAAATGACTCGTTTAGAGTTCATTTGAACGGGCCGTAATTATAACCTTGGCAACAGATATAAATATCCAATCTATAGTGAAACACTATGTATTAGCAAGGTAACTTTAGATCGACAGTACAAGACATTAAATGTGCAAGCACAACACAAGGCAAATATCTTTTCAAATATATTGACGACTTTATTAACTATTCTAAACACATAAAACTAAGGTCTAAACACCATCACACACACACATTCATACAAGGCGCAGAGGAAGAGAGAGAGAGAGAGTGAGTTTTCAGAGTGAGATGCACTTTGTAAGACATGACCTGAACGAACCACCAAGCATTAATTTAAACCTTCGTTTCTTAGACAGGTTATTCAATTTACTTTTAAAGCACCAGTTCAGTTAGAGTCTGGAGTAGCTGCTACTTGCTTGTCTTTGCGTTGCTTAGGGAGTTCCCTTTTTGCGGTGCTTCGTCAAAGGGGTTTCCCGACCGGGTCCGTGTGGCTGGTTGTCTTTGAAGTGCCTGGATGGAAGTTTCTGAACAGCCGTTCACGTGTGATTGGCAGGCGAATAAGAGTCTTTACAGTTCAAAGCGCGTTGCAGGAGAGATGTTTAAACGAACTTCGCAGCAACTTAACTTTGAACCGAGACTTTTATGAAAAAAGAAAATAAAGGAAGAAATGAAAGTAAGACGAGTTAGATGGCTTGAATGAGCTGTTTTAACCCCGATCTCGATGGGTTATTTGTCTGCTGGTCTAATTTGGTCTGGTCGATGTAGAAGCGTGCGAACACGCTCTTTGGTGTTTTCAGAGAGAAGCACGAACAGGAACACTCTCTTGCTGTTGCTAGAGAGAGGCGCAAAACTTAATTCAACACCGAACCGAACTCAAAACCGAACGGCAACCCCGCACTGCTCTCTGAACCGAATTTCTTTTTCAACTCACTCTAACTCCTTTGTTCGGGTCTTTAACTTAAAAGTTAGTCCAACCTCTTTTGGAGAATTCTGACCAATGAGACAATGGCATCATTTTAGGAGTTGGATCGAGTTCCTACTTATCGTTATCTGGGATCTGCTTGGGTTCCAGCACTTAGCAGAGAACAAGAGACCCCAGTTTAAACATTATAGATTATTATAATCACACAAAACATTTTACACAGATTTCAAACAAGCCACCTTTTGAATTAAGGGCATACGATTCTTTTGATTGGAAGCACGATACTCTTTCATCCATACACACAGTTATATCACAATTACATGATTTATATGTGATCTAAGCATAATACAAACATGAATTGTAGGAACAACAAGAATTATGATGTTTGATTATTAGTCCACTGAGCATTGTTCTGCGTGAGTTTTAATGGGTTTGATGTGTAAAGTCTGTGTAAGTCTCTCACGTTCCATGAAAGCGTGGTCTGTTTTACATCACTGTCCTGCTCAGCAGTGGTGATGCTGAGGGAGGTCAAAGGTGGTCAGGCCCCTTGGTGGTCAGGCCTCGTCTCACCATTTCTGAGCAGCTTTGTCTGGCTTAAGGATGAAAACAGTGACACGTTCTTACTGTTTAGGCTTATCTCTGGGGCCATAAAAGTCTTCTCTGGGGGGTTTTCTAGACAATTTGGAGCCAGTCTTGTGACTTTGGAATGTGGTATTCAGATCCGAAATGCTGAATCACATTTGAATGAATCCCATGAGAGATTAGAAAGATTAATTTGTGTTTGGTTCATCCTTAAAGTCTCTACAACGCCCAGCCACAGGCCATTCTTGAGATTCGCCTTCGAGGGGCGGGCTTATCAATACACAGTCCTGCCGTTCGGCCTGTCCCTAGCACCCCACACATTTACGAAGTGCATGGACGCAGCGCTTTCTCCCCTGAGGAACAGGGAGTGCGCGTGCTGAACTATCTCGACGATTGGCTCGTCTCAGTCGAGGACAGAATTATTGACACACAGATCCATGATACTCAGCCATTTGGAATGCCTGGGTCTCAGAGCCAATTGTTCCAAGAGCAAACTGTTACCCAGCCAGAATGTAATCTTTTTGGGCACAGTTATCGACTCTGTAACGATGAGAGCGCAGCTCCTCTCTCTATCCAACAGCTGATCCTCCGTCAGGGTTGGTGCACGCACGCCCCTCAGGAGGTTTCAGAGGCGTCTCGGTCTCATGGCCGCCGCATCGTCAGTACTCCGACTTTGGGTCACTGCATATGCGCCCCCTTCAGCACCGTGTGCCGGCCCAGCCTCGGCCATTGGGTGTTCAGTTGCCGCAGCGCAGCCAATGAGCGAGCTAGACGCTCTGCTGTGTTTCACGGAGCAGCTGCACTGCATTTTAAATTATTGCTTCAATATTTCGACGAAAGGGAGTTTCCCCACTGCGTATTAGCTACGCAATACTCGTTCCCTTACTCTCAGGGGTAAGGTCCGTTTTGTTATTGCAGTCTCTGAAGCTCGTGTAAAGGCCCTCTTCTGAACGGAGGCGGAGCTAAAGCTCATTTGCATTTAAAGGGACGCATACAAAACGCCGTGTTTTTGCTCACACCCAAAAAGGGGCAAATTTGACAAGCTATATTAAACGATCTGGTATTTTGAGCTGAAATTTTACACACATTCTGAGGACACCAGAGATTTATATTACATCTTGTGAAAAGGGGCAAAACTTGTCACCTTTAAAATGGGTCTGAATTCATGACTTACAACCATTTAAGTTTGGATTAATCACAGGTTATGATATATCGTGTACAAAGACATGCATTACTGGTTAAAGCATGAACAGCAGAGGTGACTCCAGATTCAGTCATGTTCTACATTAGGTGTAAAGATCTGACCTCGACTGTTATATGTGTGTGTAAAGATCTGACCTTGACTGTTATATGTGTGTGTAAAGATCTGACCTTGACTGTTATATGTGTGTGTAAAGATCTGACCTTGACTGTTATATGTGGGTGTAAAGATCTGACCTTGACTGTTATACGTGTGTGTAAAGATCTGACCTTGACTGTTATATGTGGGTGTAAAGATCTGACCTTGACTGTTATATGTGTGTGTAAAGATCTGACCTTGACTGTTATATGTGGGTGTAAAGATCTGACCTTGACTGTTATATGTGGGTGTAAAGATCTGACCTTGACTGTTATACGTGTGTGTAAAGATCTGACCTTGACTGTTATATGTGTGTGTAAAGATCTGACCTTGACTGTTATACGTGTGTGTAAAGATCTGACCTTGACTGTTATATGTGGGTGTAAAGATCTGACCTTGACTGTTATACGTGTGTGTAAAGATCTGACCTTGACTGTTATATGTGGGTGTAAAGATCTGACCTTGACTGTTATATGTGTGTGTAAAGATCTGACCTTGACTGTTATATGTGGGTGTAAAGATCTGACCTTGACTGTTATATGTGGGTGTAAAGATCTGACCTTGACTGTTATACGTGTGTGTAAAGATCTGACCTTGACTGTTACATGTGTGTGTAAAGATCTGACCTTGACGCTGATGACGGTGTTCAGGACTTTGGTCTGCGTGGCTTCAGTCAGGGGGTTTCTGCGGTGTAACTCCTGCGGAGGAACTCGATAGAAACAGGGATGCCGGCTGGTCATTCTCAGCTTCTCTCCGCCGGTCTGTGGCTTTAACACCGAGCTGAAGTACAATCCTCTCGAGCTCACTTTAACAGCTGATAAACTGACTTTAGTGATGGTTTGATGGCTAGGCTACGTGTGTGTTTGTTCTTCATTTCTTCTATACATGTCATCGCTGAGCAACTGGTCTCTGTATCATCTATTATTCATTGAATTTTCTTTTCCTTTTTATCTCTATGGCTTCCTTCCCTCTCAAATGTGATCTGGCTCTTTAAACGCTCTCAGGTGGACCTTATCAATAATTCATCTCAGGTTCGGGTTTGTAGAATATGTTGACATGTACTTGCCCAGTTAGCAGAATGTCTGAAGTGTTTCTGTTCTTACGCAACTGTAACCCGAGTCAGATGTTCAATGATTAGACAACATAACGCTTTTAGACTGTCTCAGTTCAAGTAAGCCGACTTCGGGTTCAGAGTATTTTTTTATTCCCACATTAATTTCACACGTCTAGTACAACTATGTGGTTTTGTTTCATTAATACAGTGTTTACTGTTTTCTTGATTTACCTTGAAAGAATGGAAGTGAACTGTGACAACATGCCCCATAGGTGGAGTTCACTGTAACATGACCATACGACAGATTAAAATGATATCTGATCTAATAAAAAAAAAAAAACTAAAATATTTTCTCAATAAAATACAATTATTAACTTTTTCATATAAAATAATGGCATTTTTTGATCATTAAAAATCTACAAACATCTATATAGCATAGTTCAAAACATAATAATTATTATTATTAATAACCTTTTTCTCATGGTTTCTCAATAGAATTCATAATAGAATAGAATAGTTCTAATAGCGGCTCATTGTAACACAATGTGACAACATGCCCCGCCTGAGCGACTGGTGTTTAAACTCGGCGAGTGTGTTCTGCTGTCTAGCCCTCCAGCATATGGAACATTATGAGCAAAAACGCATGTTTAAACTTAGCAGTTAATTTGTGAAAAATAAAGTTTGAAACAAAATTCTAGCCCTGCAATGAAAACTGGCCAATGCATGTAAAAAACAACAAACACGCCTTAAGACACTCCTCTAATGCAAGAATTATTAAATATTAAAGGAAACCACCTTTTTCTTCAGAAAAATATGATCATTACCACTTCCCTTTTTTGGCAAAATTATGTATTATGTAGAGTTACACGCTATTCTACTGTTTCTACGTATTCAAAATAATAATAATAAAATATATATCCCATATTAAGCAATGAACCTTTATAATGTGTAAATATTATTGCAGAAATAGTCAAAATTGTAGTAAAGATGTAATCGGATTCAAGAAAGAAGCTATAATAATAATAATTATTAATTGGCTATGAAATGATATAAATACTCTTGGTCAAACAAATAAGTCTCAAGACAGAGCATGTTATTTCCAGACGACTCTTTAAGGCCTTAATGTTATCAGACAAAAGTAACTCGGACTCAGTTTAATCTTCCAGCACCGTGTGTCACTGACACTTTTACATTACTTAATAGCTTATCTTGTCACAATCTTACAATATAATAAATGTGCAAAGACATATATACAGTTATGTCTTACTATAATTTTTTAGAGGCTGTCTTATAAGTGAAGCTCTAGAAACTGCAGAGCTATTTTAGATGAACTGCATGAAAGTGTGTGTGTGTGTGTGTGTGAAAGCCTGGCGGTCAGAGGAGCGTCGCTGTGGTCGACAGCTGCATCACTTCCTCATCAGGGAAACTTCACTCCTCTGGGCTTACACTACTCTTACGCAGACGTTTGCATGTTAATGGCTAATAGTCTTTCATATTTATACCATGACTTAAAGTGAATGAAAAAATGCTAAATGAAAAGTCAATGGCACGTATGAGTGAACAGCCTACTTACTTAATAGATTCACTCTGCAGAAAACAACATATTGATAAACAGATTAATCTCCACGAGTCATGAGTTTCTGTACACTTGTATTAAGCTTGAATTCTTGGTACAATTTTTAAGTTGTAGAATTGACCTTAACTGGATTCAAAACAAATTATGAAAAATATCATTTTAAATCTCTATAAACAGGATTCCAACTAGTTTGTTATTATTTAAATTTTTTATTTAATTTGAATAAATTTTTAATTTTAATTATTTTTTTAAATGTTTGTTTTATTTGTGTTTTACAGTAGAGCATGGCGCTCACTACGCCAAAATCATCCGCTCGATTCCCAGAGAAATTAACATTCCTGAACTGATAAACATTTTCCCTCAAGGTAGTTGAGAAACAGACATAAAAAACAAAACTTTTTTTTATTTTTATATTAGGTCAGCTGTAACGGTTATTCATGAAATTGCAGGTCAAATTGACCCACGAACATCAAAATCATCAGAAATGATGTACACACAAGAGTCAAAACTTTCCAGGCACGTCCATATGACCATAAATAAGAAAGTTATAAAATGTAAAAAAAAAAAAAATATATATATATATATATATATCCTAGGTTAACCAGTATTTTAAACCAGTCGAACTGATCAACAACATAATAAAAAGGGTTAAATATGACAGACAGTCCGTATTTTTTGTCTTTCAGCTGTTTCTGATGTTTAGATTAATGTATTTCTGACATTTTAGAATTGAATTTTCAATGATATATGTGTTGTAGCCAGCAGTGAAGCTAAAAAAAAAATGTTTAAAATTTAAAATGTATTTAGTTTCAACCTTCATATATCAAAATATATTGCCAATATAGATAGAATCCAGGATGCATAGTTGCAAAAAGATTAAACTGATTCAGTATGAGAACCAAAAAGCCAAATCCAAACATGGCCTAGACACAATAATATTAGTTAAAAACGGCAATGAAAGTTTTACTATGCTATATTCACTTGAACTGTGAAGTGCATTACCTATTTGTTACAGTTACTATGTAAAGTAAAAAGGTAATAAAAGCATATGCACATACAAGTATTTGATTTTTTTTCAAGTATTTAAAATTCTGGATGCATAGTTGCAAAAAGATGAGGCAAGGGTGTCGAGTTACATTCAAGATATTTTAAGGTACACTGATTTTTTTCTTTTTTTTTCAAGGAAAACAAATTTAAATGCAATTTTGGTGCTCAAAGATAAGTTTTAAGCCACAATCCCCGACCAAAAATCAACTAAACAACAGGACGACATAAAATACATATTCTCAATGCATATAAACTACATATTCTCAATACACTTTAGCCTTTTTATAAGAAGCCCTCTGTGACATTTTTGTTGTAGGCTTTGACATTGTCAGAAACAAGAGCGACACGCAAGTCATTCCAGAAGAGCGGCTGCCCTCGCGGGTTCTTGGGCCACGACAGGACGGACTTCTTGCAGAGCCGCTTCCTCATCTGAAGGTATTTGAACTTGGGGAAGACAAGGTCCAGCAAAACAAGAACGGCAACATCCACTTTCTCATCTAGAAGCCGCTGCTGAACCAGAAGAAAGGCTTGTCGGACAATCCCACTCGCGTGAGTGTAGCCACTAGGGCTGGTCAACACAAACACCGTCTTTCTGCTGCTGTACACCGCCTGGTGGAGGTTCTCTATGCAAGATACTCCAGGCAACCAGTCACGCTCCTCTAGGCAAAGCCGAAAGCGCCATCTCCCCCTGCTCTCCAATCTCGCAATCATCTCCTTGTAGATCCAATCTCTGACAGCCTTGTTACTCGTATCAAAGACCACAAACGCATCGTACTGGTTATCGGCCGTGTTCCCGTTGGCTGGAGTGTGTCCCTTGTGTCCGGTCCATAAAATCTGGATGCAATACCACAGATCCCAGCCGTAGAGATGCTTTAACAGGGGAATGCTGGTCGCGGCCAATGTCAACAATAACGTACAGAGTAAAGCGAATCCCCCAAATATCTCCTGGCAGGAGCGAAGGTCAACCGAGAGGACGTTCACGCCGGCCAATGACTCTGGGTAAGCACAGTGAACCTGTGTGGTGAGGTGTGGGATATCCAGCTCAGTTTCTCTGAGGAATTTGGCAAAGTCGGAGATAATGCAACTACAGATAAAAGGATTGGCGTGCAGGACAAGTTTGCAGGAGGACGCATTATTATTCCCCCCAGCCGCACAGAAAGCATCACCTTTATGAAACGACAAGGGAAGAGCGTGTACGTCAAGGATCTTCAGCTGGTTGTGGTTGAGCATTAGGTGTTTAAGGTGCACTGCCTGACTAAGGAAAACCCTTGGGATTGCAACTAGCCGATTGTGACTTAAGTCCAGGCTTATGAGACGCAGCTCAAAATGGATGTAAGGTAAGAACGAAAGCATGTTTGAGCTGAGGTTCAGGAAACAGAGCTGTTTGAGGACTGAGATGTTTGCCCAGGGAAAATAGCTCAGCATGTTGGAGTCGACGCGGAGCACCTGGAGGCTCGAAGGCAAGTTCACCATCACCTCCGGGGGGAATGATTTCAGATGGTTTTCAGAAATGTCTAAGTGTGTAAGGTTAGTAAGACCTTGGAAGAAATGCGCGTATTGGTTACGCCTAGAGTCCCACATTATGTCCAAACGATTCCCCGAGAACACAAAGTACTTCAGGGAAGTGCTATTGAGAACGTTAGAGATTCGTAAACCGATGTGATTGTTCGCTAGACTCAGTACTTTAAGAGACGACAAGTGTAAAAGGAACGTGAAGCGATGTCCCATTCCCTTCATGACAAAGTGGAATTCGTTATTGCTGAGATCAAGAGCTTTCAGCGTCCCACTAACCTCTCGAAACGCCTTTTCAGAGTACAGGTCGATGCGGTTGTGCGCCATATTAAGGAAAGCTAGTTTGCTTAGACTTGAGAACTGTTGGCCGTTTAAAGATTGGCTGATGTAGTTGTAGGATAGATCTATGCATACCACGTTTTCCATGCCGCTGAAAGTGCTTGCATTCAGCCATGGGATGTTGTTTTGAGACAGGTCAAAAAACAGGCTTTTAGAGCAGATCTGCTTTTTGAAATGCCACATTGAGTAGTAAAAAGGACAGTGATCTCCGTCAGAGCCCTGCTTAGAGTTCAGCTCTGGGACTTCTGGGATTTGCAAGTTGTAATGTTCACGGTCGTGGCGTTTATCAAGGGTTTGGTAATTTGATGTGTCTTCAGAATTGCAGGTTGAGTAACATGGACTGAAAGCAAGCATGTTTTGGGAGAGTCCCACTCTTCTTAACTTCCTCATTTTGCTAATCGAATCAATGCTAATGGAGCAGATGAAGTTCATGCGCAGCTCAAGGGACTCCAGTCTTGGGAGTTTGATCAGATGTGCGAGGCTGTGGTCCGACAGTTCTTTGAAGAATAATCCACTCAGATACAACTCTCTTAAAGCCGTCATCTTCTCTATGGCTGGTGACAGAATCAACTCAGAGAAGGTGTTCAGGGGTTCATAGTTGTAAAGCAGACTGAGGGACACAACATGCTGGAGCTCCTCATAAAAGGTGCCATTCTGTATGGCATAGGCTAGAAAGTTGTCGGATAGATCCAGATCTCGGAGATTGTGTAGCTGCAGGAAGAGATGCCGGGGAAGTGTACGAAGAGAGTTTCCTCGCAGACTTAGACTGATTAGAGAGTCGTTCTGATGCAGAAACGCATCCGGATGCAGATGCAGAGACTGGTTGTCCGGGCATGGGAAACAGGGTTCGGAAGCATGGTCACATCTTTGGCAGTTCCAACCGAGGTTCAGATGTCGCAGATATGTAAGATTGCCAAAAGAGTCTTTGTTAATACGTTCAATCTTGTTCTCTCCCAAATCTAGGCTTTCCAGTGAAAGTGGGAGATGTTGGGGAACAGCGGTCACATTGTTGTAACTAAGGGTAAGGTTCAAAAGCTCAGGAAGATCCTGAAACACACGTGGGTCGATAAAGTAAGACTGATCACACGGGTTGGCGTAGAAACAATTCTTGCTGAGCAGTAGTTGTTTCAGTAGAGGTGTACCGAGAGGTTTGACGATATGAAAGATGTTGTTAAATTCCAGTCCTAAGACCAAAAGCTGCTTTGGCAGAGGAGGAATGCTCTTCAGGCTATTCCCTGCTAACTGGAGCGAAGTCAGGTTTCTGAGTCCGACAAATGCTTCTGGATCAACATTCAGGTTGCATGAAGGCCATCTCTGCTCTTTGAGTTCTGGTACACAGTTCCACATCAAGCTGAGATGCTTGAGATTGGGTAAACCAGAAAATGCATCCCCTTTAATGTAGTGTATATGGTTTAGATTTAAGTTGAGTGATACGGCAGAGAGGGATGTGAACTTGGGGATTTTACCGAGACGTCTGTGCTGGCAGTCGATATTTACGTGTCCGTCCTTGGAAGTGTGACTTTCACATGGATAGAATCCAGGATGCATAGTAGCAAAAAGATGAAACTGATTCAGTATGAGAACCAAAAAGCCAAATCCAAACATGGCCTAGACACATGAGAATAATAATATTAGTTAAAAACAGCAATGAAAGTTTTACTTAGCTATATTCACTTGAACTGTGCATTACCTATTTGTTACAGTTACTATGTAAAGTAAAAAGGTAATAAAAGCATATGCACGTACAAGTATTTGATTTAAAGTTTTTAAAATTCTGGATGTATAGTTGCAAAAAGATGAAGCTGATTCAGTATGAGAAGCAGATACGCCTGTCCAAACATGGCCTAGACACACCAGAACAATAATATTAGAAGAAAACAACTGCAATGCAAGATAAGCTGCATTTACTTTTTACTGTGCTATATTCACTAGAACTACAAAGTGCATTACTAACTTGTTACATATACTACGTAAAGTAAAACGATAATAAAAGCATATGCACATTCAAATATTTTATAGCAAATAAACTAACTTACAATATTTATTCACTGTACTATGTAGGATTTACTTTACTGAGTATTGAATATGTCGTGCTGTAAATTATTTGCTTGCCTTCCCCATCATAAGGAACATATTTAAAACACAGAATATCACTTACCAAAGGTTTGCAATCCAAATCTCACAACTCCACAACACTGTGTATCTTTACATTCACACGGGGAAGCAAAGAAATCAGAAGCGCAGGGTCTGAGTATTTATATTAACAGTGTTCACCTTTTCATGGAAGTGAAAGAAAAGTGTGGAGTAACTGAAAGACACACACACACACACACACACACACACACACACACACACACACACACACACACACACACACACACACACACACACACACACACACACACACACACACACACACACACACACACACAGACACACGCACACTCTGGGAACAGATGTTCAGAAGTGGTGAGGCATGTGATGCAAGAAGGAGTAATATTAGTTATTCTTGGTTTAAAAATAGTTACTGAAATTAAGAGAGAGATTTCCTGACAAATGAAAGGCTTTCGGGGCTTTAGACACAATATGTTTCTCTCTTGCACTAAACCGGATTTCCCCCCCTCTCTTATTGCATGATCATAGCATGAGTTGTTATCTAGCTCTATACAGATATTGATGGCGCACACATACCATACTTGAGAAACTAAATAATCTAATGTGAAAAGAGACCAGCAGGGATGAGGTTTAGAGCACGTCATGGAAAAAGGTTAAAATCAGCCTTACAGAAAGTCATCAGTACATTTTATTGAAAAGAATGCAGCAAGTTCTTTAGTACATATCCCAGAAAGAAACCATATTACAAAAGAACCGGTCAGCTTGGCACAGATATTATTAGCCAATAACTGAACACTAAAGCCATTTTCAAAAGCAGTAAGAATTGTAGTATTTTTCAGATGTAGTGTAAATTAGATTTAATTACTTAAAACATACTTATGGCATTGTATCATTTCCATTTCTTCAAATATCACACAATATGCCTGTGAACCTCGTCAAGTGCTTTTCGCTTCAGTATGAGCGATTTTGATTGAGATCTGAATAAATTCAAGGAAAAAGCAGCAAGAGAATGCCTGAGTTAATGCCTCAGTGTGGCGATGCAGCTGTTATCAATGAGAGAGATGGTCGAATCATGAGTAGAGCTGATTATGGTTTATGTGGAGGAAGTGACATCACAGAGAAAGGTGTTGGATGACCCAGAGAGCGGCGTTTACGAACCCATCCGATTCTGCGTCAACTTTGGACAAAGCGTGATTATTGCCTGGGTACCACAGCAATCTGTGGACACACGAATGTCAAGTCAAGTCTCCTTCATCTATACAGCGCTTTAACAATATAGAGTTTCACAGCAGCTTTACAGTGATAACAGGAGATTACAGTAACAGAGAGTGTTTAGGCTTTACAGCAGTTATTGTAATAAAGTTATTGTCCAGATAAAGTTAGTTTTGATTGATTCACTTCCGTTGCAAAGATCATTACTTATTAACTTAGGGGCCGCTAACACGACACCGCTCTAACAGAAGACAGACACTTTACTGTGTTCCGGCCGTTCATTCACACACAGCAGTGTTTGGAGCTCGAGAACGCAAACTTTACAACAGGTTTAGCAAGATTTGAAACATGATGAAAATGTTATAATCTCCGCGTAAGCTTCAAAACCGAATCTGTGAAAGCGCTTACGGCGTGCACATGTGTATCACGTGTTTAGTCTATAGGTGTGTGTGTTTGAATATAAATGTGTACAGGCGTTGACCTCAACAAATGACTTGTCTGGCCTTAAAAATTAATAATACAGAATTGTTAGTCGCTTCCGTGTATCCATGCGAACTGTAATGACTTTGATATGAATGATTCGCTGTGCTCACCTCACCGGCACCGGCACCGGCAACGCCTTCAGCGCTCGGTAGTACTCAACACCCTGCTTACTGGGAACACGCCTGTCCTGCTCACCCAACATCAGGAGGACTGGGGCTTTCACCTGACGAACAACACACACGCTTGAACGTTACACACGCTTGAACGTTACACACGCATGAACGTTACACATGCATGAACGTTACACACGCTTGAACGTTACACACACATGAATGTTACACACGCATGAACGTTACACACGCATGAACGTTACACACGCATGAGCGTTACACACGCTTGAACGTTACACACACATGAACGTTACACACGCATGAACGTTACACACGCATGAACGTTACACACGCATGAACGTTACACACGCATGAACGTTACACACGCATGAGCGTTACACACGCATGAACGTTACACACGCATGAACGTTACACACGCATGAACGTTACACACGCATGAGCGTTACACACGCTTGAACGTTACACACACATGAACGTTACACACGCATGAACGTTACACACGCATGAACGTTACACACGCATGAACGTTACACACGCATGAACGTTACACACGCTTGAACGTTACACACACATGAGCGTTACACACACATGAACGTTACACACGCATGAACGTTACACACGCATGAACGTTACACACGCATGAACGTTACACACGCATGAACGTTACACACGCATGAACGTTACACACATATGAACGTTACACACGCTTGAACGTTACACACACATGAACGTTACAAACGCATGAACGTTACACACGCATGAACGTTACACACGCATGAGCGTTACACACGCTTGAACGTTACACACACATGAACGTTACACACGCATGAACGTTACACACGCATGAACGTTACACACGCATGAACGCTACACACGCATGAGCGTTACACACACATGAACGTTACACACGCATGAACGTTACACACACATGAACGTTACACACGCATGAACGTTACACACGCATGAACGTTACACACGCATGAACGTTACACACGCATGAACGCTACACACACATGAGCGTTACACACACATGAACGTTACACACGCATGAACGTTACACACAAATGAACGTTACACACGCATGAGCGTTACACACGCATGAGCGTTACACACGCATGAACGTTACACACGCATGAACGTTACACACACATGAACGTTACACACGCTTGAACGTTACACACGCATGAACGTTACACACACATGAACGTTACACACACATGAACGTTACACACGCATGAACGTTACACACGCATGAACGTTACACACGCATGAGCGTTACACACGCATGAACGTTACACACGCTTGAACGTTACACACGCATGAACGTTACACACGCATGAACGTTACACACGCATGAACGTTACACACGCATGAACGTTACACACGCATGAACGTTACACACGCTTGAACGTTACACACGCATGAACGTTACACACGCTTGAACGTTACACACGCATGAACGCTACACACGCATGAACGCTACACACGCATGAACGTTACAAACGCATGAACGTTACACACGCTTGAACGTTACACACGCATGAGCGTTACACACGCTTGAACGCTACACACACATGAACGTTACACACGCTTGAACATTACACACGCATGAACGTTACACACGCTTGAACGTTACACACGCATGAGCGTTACACACGCTTGAACGCTACACACACATGAACGCTACACACGCATGAACGCTACACACGCATGAACGTTACACACGCTTGAACGTTACACACGCATGAACGTTACACACGCTTGAACGTTACACACGCATGAGCGTTACACACGCTTGAACGCTACACACGCATGAACGTTACACACGCATGAACGCTACACACGCATGAACGTTACACACGCTTGAACATTACACACGCATGAACGTTACACACGCTTGAACATTACACACGCATGAACGTTACACACGCTTGAACGCTACACACGCATGAACGCTACACACGCATGAACGTTACACACGCATGAACGTTACACACGCATGAACGCTACACACGCATGAACGTTACACACGCTTGAACGTTACACACGCATGAACGCTACACACGCATGAACGTTACACACGCTTGAACGTTACACACGCATGAACGTTACACACGCTTGAACGTTACACACGCTTGAACGTTACACACGCATGAACGTTACACACGCATGAACGTTACACACGCATGAACGTTACACACGCATGAACGTTACACACACATGAGCGTTACACACACATGAACGTTACACACGCATGAACGTTACACACGCATGAGCGTTACACACGCATGAACGTTACACACGCATGAGCGTTACACACGCATGAACGTTACACACGCATTACACACGCATGAACGTTACACACGCATGAACGTTACACACGCATGAGCGTTACACACGCATGAACGTTACACACACATGAGCGTTACACACACATGAACGTTACACACGCATGAACGTTACACACGCATGAGCGTTACACACGCATGAACGTTACACACGCATGAGCGTTACACACGCATGAACGTTACACACGCATGAGCGTTACACACGCATGAACGTTACACACGCATGAACGTTACACACACATGAGCGTTACACACGCATGAACGTTACACACGCATGAGCGTTACACACGCATGAGCGTTACACACGGATGAGCGTTACACACGCATGAGCGTTACACACGCATGAACGTTACACACGCATGAGCGTTACACACGCATGAACGTTACACACGCATGAACGTTACACACGCATGAGCGTTACACACGCATGAACGTTACACACGCATGAACGTTACACACGCATGAGCGTTACACACGCATGAGCGTTACACACGCATGAGCATTACACACGCATGAACGTTACACACGCATGAACGTTACACACGCATGAACGTTACACACGCATGAGCGTTACACACGCATGAACGTTACACACGCATGAACGTTACACACGCATGAGCGTTACACACGCATGAGCGTTACACACGCATGAACGTTACACACGCATGAACGTTACACACGCATGAGCGTTACACACGCATGAACGTTACACACGCATGAGCGTTACACACGCATGAACGTTACACACGCATGAACGTTACACACGCATGAACGTTACACACACATGAGCGTTACACACACATGAACGTTACACACGCATGAACGTTACACACGCATGAGCGTTACACACGCATGAGCGTTACACACGCATGAGCGTTACACACGCATGAGCGTTACACACGCATGAACGTTACACACGCATGAGCGTTACACACGCATGAACGTTACACACGCATGAACGTTACACACACATGAGCGTTACACACGCATGAACGTTACACACGCATGAGCGTTACACACGCATGAGCGTTACACACGCATGAGCGTTACACACGCATGAGCGTTACACACGCATGAGCGTTACACACGCATGAACGTTACACACGCATGAGCGTTACACACGCATGAACGTTACACACGCATGAACGTTACACACGCATGAGCGTTACACACGCATGAACGTTACACACGCATGAACGTTACACACGCATGAGCGTTACACACGCATGAGCGTTACACACGCATGAGCGTTACACACGCATGAACGTTACACACGCTTGAACGTTACACACGCATGAACGTTACACACGCATGAACGTTACACACGCATGAACGTTACACACGCATGAACGTTACACACGCATGAACGTTACACACGCATGAACGTTACACACGCTTGAACGTTACACGCATGAACGTTACACACGCATGAACGTTACACACACATGAACGTTACACACGCTTGAACGTTACACACGCATGAACGTTACACACGCATGAACGTTACACACGCATGAGCGTTACACACGCATGAGCGTTACACACGCATGAACGTTACACACGCATGAACGTTACACACGCATGAGCGTTACACACGCTTGAACGTTACACACGCATGAACGTTACACACGCATGAGCGTTACACACGCATGAGCGTTACACACGCATGAACGTTACACACGCATGAACGTTACACACGCATGAACGTTACACACGCTTGAACGTTACACACGCATGAACGTTACACACGCATGAACGTTACACACGCATGAGCGTTACACACGCATGAACGTTACACACGCATGAACGTTACACACGCATGAGCGTTACACACGCATGAACGTTACACACACATGAACGTTACACACGCATGAGCGTTACACACGCATGAGCGTTACACACGCATGAGCGTTACACATGCATGAACGTTACACACGCCTGAACGTTACACACGCATGAGCGTTACACACGCATGAGCGTTACACACGCATGAACGTTACACATGCATGAACGTTACACACGCATGAGCGTTACACACGCATGAGCGTTACACACGCATGAGCGTTACACACACATGAGCGTTACACATGCATGAACGTTACACACGCATGAGCGTTACACACGCATGAACGTTACACATGCATGAACGTTACACACGCATGAGCGTTACACACGCATGAGCGTTACACACGCATGAGCGTTACACACGCATGAACGTTACACACGCATGAACGTTACACATGCATGAACGTTACACACGCATGAGCGTTACACACGCATGAGCGTTACACACGCATGAGCGTTACACACACATGAGCGTTACACATGCATGAACGTTACACACGCATGAGCGTTACACACGCATGAACGTTACACACGCATGAACGTTACACACGCATGAACGTTACACACGCATGAGCGTTACACACGCATGAACGTTACACACGCATGAACGTTACACACGCATGAGCGTTACACACGCATGAGCGTTACACACGCATGAGCGTTACACACGCATGAACGTTACACACGCTTGAACGTTACACACGCATGAACGTTACACACGCATGAACGTTACACACGCATGAGCGTTACACACGCTTGAACGTTACACACACATGAACGTTACACACGCATGAACGTTACACACGCATGAACGTTACACACGCATGAACGCTACACACGCATGAGCGTTACACAAACATGAACGTTACACACGCATGAACGTTACACACACATGAACGTTACACACGCATGAACGTTACACACGCATGAACGTTACACACGCATGAACGTTACACACGCATGAACGCTACACACACATGAGCGTTACACACACATGAACGTTACACACGCATGAACGTTACACACAAATGAACGTTACACACGCATGAGCGTTACACACGCATGAGCGTTACACACGCATGAACGTTACACACGCATGAACGTTACACACACATGAACGTTACACACGCTTGAACGTTACACACGCATGAACGTTACACACACATGAACGTTACACACACATGAACGTTACACACGCATGAACGTTACACACGCATGAACGTTACACACGCATGAGCGTTACACACGCATGAACGTTACACACGCTTGAACGTTACACACGCATGAACGTTACACACGCATGAACGTTACACACGCATGAACGTTACACACGCATGAACGTTACACACGCATGAACGTTACACACGCTTGAACGTTACACACGCATGAACGTTACACACGCTTGAACGTTACACACGCATGAACGCTACACACGCATGAACGCTACACACGCATGAACGTTACAAACGCATGAACGTTACACACGCTTGAACGTTACACACGCATGAGCGTTACACACGCTTGAACGCTACACACACATGAACGTTACACACGCTTGAACATTACACACGCATGAACGTTACACACGCTTGAACGTTACACACGCATGAGCGTTACACACGCTTGAACGCTACACACACATGAACGCTACACACGCATGAACGCTACACACGCATGAACGTTACACACGCTTGAACGTTACACACGCATGAACGTTACACACGCTTGAACGTTACACACGCATGAGCGTTACACACGCTTGAACGCTACACACGCATGAACGTTACACACGCATGAACGCTACACACGCATGAACGTTACACACGCTTGAACATTACACACGCATGAACGTTACACACGCTTGAACATTACACACGCATGAACGTTACACACGCTTGAACGCTACACACGCATGAACGCTACACACGCATGAACGTTACACACGCATGAACGTTACACACGCATGAACGCTACACACGCATGAACGTTACACACGCTTGAACGTTACACACGCATGAACGCTACACACGCATGAACGTTACACACGCTTGAACGTTACACACGCATGAACGTTACACACGCTTGAACGTTACACACGCTTGAACGTTACACACGCATGAACGTTACACACGCATGAACGTTACACACGCATGAACGTTACACACGCATGAACGTTACACACGCATGAACGTTACACACACATGAGCGTTACACACACATGAACGTTACACACGCATGAACGTTACACACGCATGAGCGTTACACACGCATGAACGTTACACACGCATGAGCGTTACACACGCATGAACGTTACACACGCATTACACACGCATGAACGTTACACACGCATGAACGTTACACACGCATGAGCGTTACACACGCATGAACGTTACACACACATGAGCGTTACACACACATGAACGTTACACACGCATGAACGTTACACACGCATGAGCGTTACACACGCATGAACGTTACACACGCATGAGCGTTACACACGCATGAACGTTACACACGCATGAGCGTTACACACGCATGAACGTTACACACGCATGAACGTTACACACACATGAGCGTTACACACGCATGAACGTTACACACGCATGAGCGTTACACACGCATGAGCGTTACACACGGATGAGCGTTACACACGCATGAGCGTTACACACGCATGAACGTTACACACGCATGAGCGTTACACACGCATGAACGTTACACACGCATGAACGTTACACACGCATGAGCGTTACACACGCATGAACGTTACACACGCATGAACGTTACACACGCATGAGCGTTACACACGCATGAGCGTTACACACGCATGAGCATTACACACGCATGAACGTTACACACGCATGAACGTTACACACGCATGAACGTTACACACGCATGAGCGTTACACACGCATGAACGTTACACACGCATGAACGTTACACACGCATGAGCGTTACACACGCATGAGCGTTACACACGCATGAACGTTACACACGCATGAACGTTACACACGCATGAGCGTTACACACGCATGAACGTTACACACGCATGAGCGTTACACACGCATGAACGTTACACACGCATGAACGTTACACACGCATGAACGTTACACACACATGAGCGTTACACACACATGAACGTTACACACGCATGAACGTTACACACGCATGAGCGTTACACACGCATGAGCGTTACACACGCATGAGCGTTACACACGCATGAGCGTTACACACGCATGAACGTTACACACGCATGAGCGTTACACACGCATGAACGTTACACACGCATGAACGTTACACACACATGAGCGTTACACACGCATGAACGTTACACACGCATGAGCGTTACACACGCATGAGCGTTACACACGCATGAGCGTTACACACGCATGAGCGTTACACACGCATGAACGTTACACACACATGAGCGTTACACACGCATGAACGTTACACACGCATGAACGTTACACACGCATGAGCGTTACACACGCATGAACGTTACACACGCATGAACGTTACACACGCTTGAACGTTACACACACATGAGCGTTACACACACATGAACGTTACACACGCTTGAACGTTACACACACATGAGCGTTACACACACATGAACGTTACACACGCTTGAACGTTACACACACATGAACGTTACACACGCATGAACGTTACACACGCATGAACGTTACACACGCATGAACGTTACACACGCATGAACGTTACACACGCATGAACGTTACACACGCATGAACGTTACACACGCATGAACGTTACACACGCTTGAACATTACACACGCATGAACGTTACACATGCATGAACGTTACACACGCATGAACGTTACACACGCATGAACGTTACACACGCATGAACGTTACACACGCATGAACGTTACACACGCTTGAACATTACACACGCATGAACGTTACACATGCATGAACGTTACACACGCATGAGCGTTACACACGCATGAACGTTACACATGCATGAACGTTACACACGCATGAGCGTTACACACGCATGAGCGTTACACACGCATGAGCGTTACACATGCATGAACGTTACACACGCATGAGCGTTACACACGCATGAGCGTTACACACACATGAGCGTTACACACGCATGAACGTTACACATGCATGAACGTTACACATGCATGAACGTTACACACGCATGAGCGTTACACACGCATGAACGTTACACATGCATGAACGTTACACACGCATGAGCGTTACACACGCATGAGCGTTACACACGCATGAGCGTTACACACGCATGAACGTTACACACAAATGAACGTTACACATGCATGAACGTTACACACGCATGAGCGTTACACACGCATGAGCGTTACACACGCATGAGCGTTACACATGCATGAACGTTACACACGCATGAGCGTTACACACGCATGAACGTTACACATGCATGAACGTTACACACGCATGAGCGTTACACACGCATGAGCGTTACACACGCATGAACGTTACACACGCATGAGCGTTACACACGCATGAGCGTTACACACGCATGAGCGTTACACATGCATGAACGTTACACACGCTTGAACGTTACACACGCATGAACGTTACACACTGCGCAGTCGAGAATAACACTTCAGGATAATGGACTGTCATTAACAATAACTATGCAGGAATGATGAGTAGTCCTACATTAACACTTCAGCTACTATTATTAACTAATATAGAAACAAGCTTCACTGATCAGTAATATCACATTTAGGAGGTAGTTCCTTAATAGGTAATTAATAATTACTGAATGAGATTAGCCTCATTAATTACTATTAGCTAACTGACAAATTATAAAGAACATTATCGTGTGTCTGAGATGATCAGTCATCATGTTTACTCTGAATATACAGGGGACTCCAAGGCACTCTCAAGCCTTTATTCTTATGGCTTGGTCAAATTAACCATCTAAAAAACTAATATTTTTGTTTGTCTTACATTAGCACAATGATTGCAATGATGGCATTTGTAAGAACCTATGGGCCTAGGGCCTAACCATGTTTGTTTTACTTCTGGTTTAAGATAACTGTGAACCAATCTATCTTGTAGGGTGGGACAAACAAAATCTTTTCATGATGTTGGTACCCAAAGGGAATTTACCATTAACCATTTCATAAATTGTCAAACAACCTTTGTCATTTATAGATTGGAATGTCCTATGTGTAAAGTCTTTTATGTTGGAGGAACTAAGCGGCGTTTACTGGATAGATTGGCTGAACAAAAATACGCAATCCACACAGGTAACACCAACTATCCCATGGCAAGACACTATATGGAACATCACAATAGTGACCAATCCACTTTACAGGTTTCTGGGATTGACCACATTCCTTTATCCTTAAGAAAAGGTAATAGGCAAAGACAGCTGAATCAACGGGAAGATTTCTGGATATATCGCCTGCAGGTTACTAAATATCCAGGCTTAAATGAGGAACTTGACCTCAGTGTATATCTGTGAGGTTCTGTTGTCTTATGGTGGTTTAAAATGTATATACTATGCTTGTATTTGAACTTTTATGTGTCGCCGTGTTGGTGTGTATTTAATTGATTAGTTAAGAAGTGGAAATGATGACATCTGCTGTCCCTTTTGTGTACTATCAATTGTAATCTGAGCACCCTAGTTGACAGATGGAGACTTCTGATTGGTGGACTGTTAGTTCATAAGAAACTCTGTTTGTGTGAGATCAGTTTGACTCCCAGAAGAAGGCATGTAGCCGAAACGCGTTGGAGTTTTTTAGATGGTTTATTTGACCAAGCCATAAGAATAAAGGCTTTTTAACTTTTTCAATTGAGAGTGCCTTGGAGTCCCCCCTTTTTTGATTTTTGGTATTTAGTTTCCCATCCAAAGAGCACCTCTATCTTAATCAAACTTTGGAGTCCAGGATGCGCTCCTCTACCCCTCCGGTTTACTCTGAATATAGTCATAAAATGCATCACTAATTACTCAAGTGTTGCCAAGTCAGTGTGCAGGAACTACTAGTGATGTTTTTCACTTTAAGATAAGCTAGTAGTCCTTGAAGAGTGACTAGGCAACACTCGAGTAATTAGTGATGCATTTTATGACCACGTTGAGAGTAAAAAAAGACGATTGCTTACGATTAGTAATTAATTAGTACTTCTTTATAATTTGTCACAATTTCATATTAGTTCTTAATGATGCCAATCTCATTCAGTAATTATTGATTACCTAATAAGGAACTGTCTTAGTCCTAAATGTGATATTACTTACTGGTTATTTAAGCTTGTTTCTATATTAGTTAATAGTAAAGCTAAAGTATTAATGTAGTGCTACTCATGAGTCCTGCATAGTTACTTATTAATAACGGACCATTATTAGGAATACAAAACAGTAAATAATGCCTCCGCTCACCTTGCTCACGTGTTTTATTGGGGACTTGTTTAACATTTGCTCCAGAGTAGCAGGTTCAATATGAATGTCAGTGTTATATTCATATCCAGCTTCCACCATACACCTGAACACACACACACACACACACACACACACACAAACAATCCGCCATCAGGACAATACCACAATACATTACTCTTACTTCACTGCAGAGCAAAAGAAACGAAGAGAAAAACCTACTTTTTTTGCATTACATTGGATCAGGCACCTACTCCCTATAATTTATTCTTGTTTAAATAAAATAATAATAATTGTATTGTATTAAAGTGCCATTATTATGCTATTTTATCCATCAAAGTGGATTTGCTTTGTCAGCAGAAAACAGCGTCTTCTCGACATGAACGACACGAGCCGAACTCTCCCAGTCTCAGACACACTACAGTGTTTGAGGGCGGAGCTAAGAGACGCTGCTCAGCCAATCAACACCAGAGGAGGGCATTATGCTAATTAGTTAGAAACCTACGCAGGTTCAGCAGGAAGTAGAATTACTGACGACTTGTTTCAGTTCAGAATCACTCCTTTCGTTTCGGAGACGATAACTTTATTAATCTACACTTTGATCTTTGCAGACCTTTAACATCCACAACCAGCTCTATTACACACTGCATGAAAGGTCATGTCTGAAAGGTAATTTCCTGAAAAGTATAATAGGGGCACTTTAATATTTCACATCACCGAGAATACAAAGAATTGCAAAAAAAACTTTAACCTGGTATGTAATTTCACCACTAATGAAATTTAGTCTGATGATGTTCATGTCACATTACCAGTCGGGAATGTCTGTGCTGCCGATCATGGAGGCCAGATTTGTGACGGGGTTTCGAGCCACACACGCCTTGTAAACCTCAGGATACTGGCCAATCAGATGACAGGCCAGGAATCCACCGTGAGATCCTCCAATCACAGCGATCTTCTGCTCGTCGAAGTCTCCGAGCTTCAGAACACTGTCTACCGCAAACTGATCAGAGTTCAACACACACTTTATTATACACACACAGACTGAAGTATAGTCAACACATATGCCGCTAATTATTCCAGCGGGGCCTTCTGAAACGTTGAGATAATTGTGAGATAAAAAGTCGCAATTATCTATTTTTTTTTATTCCGTGGCTAAAACAAGCTTCCATATACTTGATTGCTTTTAGAGGGAAAAGCTGTCCATAAATGCTGGTGTAGGATCCGTTTTCTCCGTAATAAAAGAATATTGGCGAAATTCCAGTGTTTTGAGCGGTGAGTGCATTAGATCTATGAGCGCGCAAATCCTCTCGTTATAATAAGCTATGTTAATAAGACATTATTGTGTATCAGCTTTACTGATAGCCTAATGGAACATTGTGAGAGTGCGATGAAGTTGTAGAACCGTTTTTAATGATAATAAAATGAGCGCTCTTTGCGAGAATTCTGCCATGCCAAATCCTGCATATAGCCTGTTTTTAAAGGGGAAGCGCATATCTTCATGGTGTTGGTTCACCCTGTGTTTTGGTGTTGTTTAAATATAGAATTTGGTCTATTTCAGTTATATTCAGTGTTGTGCTAGTTACTAAGAAATAGTAACTAGTTACAGTTACTAGTTACTTCGTTCAAAAAGTAACTCAATTACTTCGTTGATTACTTACACCAAAAAGTAATGCGTTACTGTTAAAAGTAACTTTTTAGTTACTTAAAAAAAACCCCCATTTTTAATGTTCCCATTAATGCCAGCGTTATATTATGCGTTATGGTCTACACAAACACAAAGCTGACTTAAACAGAAAGTAATTTTAAACACGATTTTATTTAAGTCAGACCAGCACAAACTCACAAGGATTTCTGAGGTGACTCGCGATCTTCGCAGTAGTGAACGCGCCAGAGAGAAATGCACATTTCATACGCATTACATAAGCAGAGAGCAGTCTGTAGTCTGTTTTCTTTCGTTTTGAATTGTTCTGTTTAAAAGTAGAAATGTCTGTGAGGCAAGTAGGCTACCTTATACGCTGAGTTTCGGTTCATTTATGAGACGAGCTCCAGTTCACGCGCCGGCGCCTCCGTGTCGTGATTATCTATCGTCTGCTATATTTACTTCTTATTTATTAAATCCAGGCAATTGGTTGATGAAACATTGATTAAAATTAAGATACAATTAATACAAAACGAAATTCACTTTAAAGAAAGGTTTTGTGCTTTCTGTTTGATGTCTCTGCAAGTATTAAAGCATCTTTTAGTGCCGCTTTCAGAGCGCTCACGTCCGTAACGGAGAACTGTCACGTCCGTAACATTGTTTTTTCCTCATAAATGCGAACACTAAAAATAAAATAAAATGAATATTTTGTTCTGTGGAGACTGAGAGCCAACCCTTCTTCATCCGGTGGGTAGTATTACTTTGGTTTGTGCAGTGTAGGCCTAATTCACAGAATTACTCAACAATATTTTAGGCCTATAAAATTCAGCACGTATAAATGTATAAAACGTATAAAAAAGTAACGGACAACGCACCATATGGTAACGGTAACAGAGTTAATTTAAAAAGGAGTTCATTTATTTAAATTAATTAATTAAAAAAAGTAATGGACAACGCACCATATGGTAACGGTAACAGAGTTAATTTAAAAAGGAGTTCATTTATTTAAATTAATTAATTAAAAAAAGTAACGGACAACGCACCATATGGTAACGGTAACAGAGTTCATTTAAAAAGGAGTTCATTTATTTAAATTAATTAATTAAAAAAAGTAACAGACAATGCATCATATGGTAACGGTAACAGAGTTCATTTAAAAAGGAGTTAATTTATTTAAAAAGTAATGTGTTACAGTATGAGTTGCTGTCAAAAGTAACTGCGTTAACGCGTTACTGCCCAACACTGGTTATATTAGACTAAATAGGGGATGTTATTGTTTTTGTGACTGTCTGTTTTGTAGATCATAAAACTCTACTCCTACTCCTACTCCACTCTACTCTACTCCTACTCTACTCCTACTTTACTCCTACTCTACCCTACTCCTACTCCTACTCTACTCCTACTCTACCCTACTCCTACTCCTACTCTACTCCTACTCTACTCCTACTCCTACTCCTACTCAACTCCTACTCTACTCCTACTCCTACTCCTACTCTACTCCTACTCTACTCCTACTCTACCCTACTCCTACTCCTACTCTACTCCTACTCCTACTCTACTCCTACTCTACTCAACTCCTACTCAACTCCTACTCTACTCTACTCCTACTCTACTCCTACTCTACCCTACTCCTACTCTACTCCTACTCTACTCCTACTCTACTCTACTCCTACTCTACTCCTACTCTACTCCTACTCCTACTCTACCCTACTCCTACTCTACTCCTACTCTACTCCTACTCTACTCCTACTCCTACTCTACTCCTACTCTACTCAACTCTACTCCTACTCTACTCCTACTCTACCCTACTCCTACTCTACTCCTACTCTACTCCTACTCTACTCTACTCCTACTCTACTCCTACTCTACTCCTACTCCTACTCTACCCTACTCCTACTCTACTCCTACTCTACTCCTACTCCTACTCTACTCAACTCCTACTCTACTCTACTCCTACTCTACTCTACTCCTACTCTACTCTACTCCTACTCTACTCCTACTCTACTCCTACTCTACTCTACTCTACTCCTACTCTACTCCTACTCAACTCCTACTCTACTCTACTCCTACTCTACCCTACTCCTACTCTACTCCTACTCCTACTCCTACTCCTACTCTACTCCTACTCCTACTCCTACTCCTACTCTACTCCTACTCTACTCCTACTCCTACTCCTACTCAACTCCTACTCTACTCCTACTCCTACTCTACTCCTACTCTACTCCTACTCTACTCCTACTCTACCCTACTCCTACTCCTACTCTACTCCTACTCTACTCCTACTCTACTCAACTCTACTCCTACTCAACTCCTACTCAACTCCTACTCTACTCTACTCCTACTCTACTCCTACTCTACCCTACTCCTACTCTACTCCTACTCTACTCCTACTCTACTCCTACTCTACTCTACTCTACTGTTCAGTAGTAAATATGCATTTCCTTCGGCCTGAGGATTATTATTTCACTTTTGGTGTGAAAGGGCCTTTTCATTTGCCAAAAATAGATTTCAAAAAGAGATTAAAAAACAAACAAGCCCAGGCGAGAAAAAGTAACGCAAAAGTAATGTAACGCATTTAGTTAATTGTTTGGGGAGTTACGCAATGTTGTAATGCATTACTTTTGAAAGTAACTTTCCCCAACACTGCTGTGGTGCTTGATGATGTGATCATGTGACCAGCGAGTGCTAGTGTTTACCTGCACGTCTCTGACGTCCTGCGTACCGACGTTTCCAGGTAAGGAGGAGATGTTATCCTGACCAAACCCAAGTGAGCCTCTGTAATTCACTACAACAGGACACACACACATGACACAAAACCTCCCCAAATCATTGACATCGACTCATTCCTGCCCACACGGCCCAAACATTACCATATTAGCCTGGACGTTTGGCTGAAAGTCTGTCATTTACTCATCCTCATGTCATTTGAATTTTTAAGTCATGTGTCTTGGAGTATCGCAATAATATTGTATTGTGAGTTCAGTATCGTGACACCCCTAGTGTAAAGCATTAACTATGACCTCTGCTCACCCAGCAGGACGCCGAAGCCCATCTTACACAGAACCGCTGTGGACAAGATCCACTCTGTCACCAGCACTGAATGAGGGCCGCCTGACACACACACGCACACACACACACACACAGACAGAAAATCAGCACAGCAAGACGTCAACATTTTCTTACATCACTTTTACATTGTAAAATATAAGCGTCAGTGCAGAGCAGACCGTGTGGCATGACGATGAGAGGCAGTTTGCTTCCCTCCGTCTCCTTTGGCTTCAGCAGAATCGCATCAAAGTCCAAACCAGCTAAAGAAGAACAGAGAGTTGTTATTGCTCCATGCAGATATACTGTACAGTGCAACATGTGAACACTAGGACTGGTGAAATTTCAATATCACTTTTGACCACAAGGTGGCGCTGCTCCCAAAACTAGTTTTGTGATTTTTGGCCAAAGCATTCAGAAGTTATAAGCAAAAATGTTTCATATCTCCTGACCACTAGAGGGCACTGCACCGAAACTGTGCAGGTAGACTCGGGTCATGCATGTCATAACACACACCAATGTTGGTCAGAATACGCTAAAGCGTTGCACAGATATAGCCTCACGTTCATTTTGCCAGGACCGTCGCCAAATTCGTTCGCACATTATTCGAGAACTGTTTGACAAATCAACTCTTTGTTAGGGCCGTCTGAAGATGATCGAGTTACATTCCATGAAATCCGGAGCAACGGGCTCGCAGGAGTTTGACTACTTCCAAATGGCGGAAAAATGTTCATGCCGGAAAATGACGTCGTAGGGTGCAATCGCATCGCCTTGAGCGTCTTGAATTTTGTTTCTAGTTGGTTTCAACTTTGGACAGTTGGTGGCGCTAGAGGGATTGAGTTAGACTCCAAATTTGCTTTGGTGACAGTTCAGTCTGTCCTCCATCTGTGTGCCAAATTTCATAACTTTTTCATAACATTTTCATAACATTTTCATAACAATTTCATAACATACACCTGCAAGCGGTTCTATGGGCTGCCGTTACTTCCAGAGCGTAAGCGGAGGAAACGGAATTGAATAATAATAATAATAATAATAATAGGAACGCCAACGATTACAATAGTCGCCTACACATCTCCGGTGCTCGGCACCTAATTACAAGGATAATTGCAGTTATCTATATGATGGGGACGGGTCTAGTGAACACACACACACACACACACACACACACACACACACACACACACACACACACACACACACACACACACACACACACACACACACACAGATCGTACGGTAGAGTGTGTTGTCCTGGTCAGGAGGGCGGCACACGCACACACACACACACACACACACACACACACACACACACAGGTCGTATGGTAGAGTGTGTTGTCCTGCTCAGGAGGAGGGCACACACACACACACACACACACAGATCGTACGGTAGAGTGTGTTGTCCTGCTCAGGAGGGCGGCACACGCACACACACACACACACACACACACACACACACACACACACACAGGTCGTATGGTAGAGTGTGTTGTCCTGCTCAGGAGGAGGGCACACACACACACACACACACACACACAGGTCGTACGGTAGAGTGTGTTGTCCTGCTCAGGAGGAGGGCACACACACACACACACACACACACACACACACACACACACACACACAGGTCGTACGGTAGAGTGTGTTGTCCTGCTCAGGAGGAGGGCACACACACACACACACACACACACACACACACACACACACACACACACACACACACACACACACACACACACACACACACACACACACACACACAGGTCGTACGGTAGAGTGTGTTGTCCTGCTCAGGAGGAGGGCACACACACACACACACACACACACACACACACACACACAGGTCGTACGGTAGAGTGTGTTGTCCTGCTCAGGAGGAGGGCACACACACACACACACACACACACAGGTCGTACGGTAGAGTGTGTTGTCCTGCTCAGGAGGAGGGCACACACACACACACACACACACACACACACACACACACAGGTCGTACGGTAGAGTGTGTTGTCCTGCTCAGGAGGAGGGCACACACACACACACACACACACACAGGTCGTACGGTAGAGTGTGTTGTCCTGCTCAGGAGGAGGGCACACACACACACACACACACACACACACACACACACACACACACACACACACACACACACACACACACACACACAGGTCGTACGGTAGAGTGTGTTGTCCTGCTCAGGAGGAGGGCTGAGGTTCAGGGTCTTCCAGCTGATCTGGTCCTGAGTTTGAGTCTCCTCCAGCGTGACCCACGACACCGGGCTTCCAGAACCCTTCGCCGGCAGAAAACCCACGCGCTGCGGACACAACATCTCATTAAACACACACATGCAGAACACAACATCTCATTAAACACACACATGCAGAACACAACATCTCATTAAACACACACATGCAGAACACAACATCTCATTAAACACACACATGCAGAACACAACATCTCATTAAACACACACATGCAGAACACAACATCTCGTTAAACACACACATGCAGAACACAACATCTCGTTAAACACACACATGCAGAACACAACATCTCATTAAACACACACATGCAGAACACAACATCTCATTAAACACACACATGCAGAACACAACATCTCATTAAACACACACATGCAGAACACAACATCTCATTAAACACACACATGCAGAACACAACATCTCGTTAAACACACACATGCAGAACACAACATCTCGTTAAACACACACATGCAGAACACAACATCTCATTAAACACACACATGCAGAACACAACATCACATTAAACACACACATGCAGAACACAACATCTCATTAAACACACACATGCAGAACACAACATCTCATTAAACACACACATGCAGAACACAACATCTCATTAAACACACACATGCAGAACACAACATCACATTAAACACACACATGCAGAACACAACATCTCATTAAACACACACATGCAGAACACAACATCACATTAAACACACACATGCAGAACACAACATCTCATTAAACACACACATGCAGAACACGACATCTCATTAAACACACACATGCAGAACACAACATCACATTAAACACACACATGCAGAACACACACACATGCAGAACACACACATGCAGAACACACACATGCAGAACACACACATGCAGAACACACACACATGCAGAACACACACATGCAGAACACACACATGCAGAACACACACATGCAGAACACACACATGCAGAACACACACATGTAGAACACACACATGCAGAACACACACATGCAGAACACACACATGCAGAACACACACATGCAGAACACACACATGCAGAGCGGTACATTAATCATCTCATTGCTCAGGTGGCAGCAAATAACCGACTTAATGAGCGAGTCATTGGAGTCGATCTTTCAAACATTCGTTCAAATGCTTATTCATTTACGAACAAAGGAAATGTCTTTATGAATGGGTCATTGAGTATACACACACACCGCTGTTTATAAGTTCGGGATCGGGACGTTTTTAAAAAAAAATTTAAATAAGTGTTTTCTATGTGAATATACAGTAAAGTGTAATTCATATCCCGTGATAAAGCTGAATTTTCAGCATCATTACTCCAGTCTTCAGTGTCACATGATCCTTCAGAACACTGAACTGACACTGAAGATAACATCAACACTGATAATAATCATAAGTGTTTCTTGAGCATCAGATCATCATATTAGAGTGATTTCTGAAGGATCATGTGACACTGAAGACTGGAGTAATGATGCTGAAAATTCAGCTTTATCACGGGATATAAATTACACTTTACTGTATATTCACATAGAAAACACTTATTTTAAATTGTAATAATATTTCATAATATTACGGTCTGTTTTGTATTTTTAATTAAATAATAGCAGTCTTGGTGAGCAGAAGAGACTCTTTTAAAAACATTAAAAATCTTACAGATCCAATTAAGCTTTTGAACGGCAGTGTGTGTGTGTGTATATATATATATATATATAATTGGCAAAACATTCATGCATTTAAGGGTTAAATTAAAAAGATTAAAAGTGTGCAAGCTCAATGAACAATGTGTTTTGTGTGTTGGTCAAAATGCTCATCTTGACGCTAAATTATTTTAACCCATTCAGTTACCGTATGTCATAATTTAATGTAATCAAACAGAACAAAACAATTTGGTGTATATATATATATATATGGTGATAATGTATGTGTGAATACCAGGTCTGGAGGTTGGTTTGGTGAAGAGCAGCTGATCACCATCAGATCTCTGTGAATATTCAGTAAACTCCAGCTTCCTTCCTGAGATTCTACAGTACAGAGAGATCAGAGTCAGACAGTTCAGTACAGTACAGTATATGTAGCATACAGTAAAGTAGAGTACAGTGGATGTAGAGTACTGTAGAGTACAGCAGAGTTAGAGTACGGTGGAGTACAGCAGAGTACAGTAGAGGTAGAGTAGAGGTAGAGTACAGTAGAGGTAGAGTACAGTAGAGTAGAGTACAGCAGAGGTAGAGTACAGTAGAGTACAGTAGAGTAGAGGTAGAGTAGAGTAGAGTAGAGGTAGAGTAGAGTAGAGGTAGAGTAGAGTAGAGTAGAGTAGAGGTAGAGTAGAGTAGAGGTAGAGTAGAGTACAGTAGAGGTAGAGTAGAGTAGAGGTAGAGTAGAGTAGAGGTAGAGTAGAGTACAGCAGAGGTAGAGTACAGTAGAGTTGAGCACAGTAGAGGTAGAGTACAGCAGAGGTAGAGTACAGTAGAGTACAGCAGAGGTAGAGTACAGTAGAGGTAGAGTAGAGTACAGTAGAGGTAGAGTAGAGTAGAGGTAGAGTAGAGTAGAGTAGAGGTAGAGTAGAGTAGAGGTAGAGTAGAGTACAGCAGAGGTAGAGTACAGTAGAGTTGAGCACAGTAGAGGTAGAGTACAGTAGAGGTAGAGTACAGTAGAGTACAGCAGAGGTAGAGTACAGTAGAGTAGAGTACAGCAGAGGTAGAGTACAGTAGAGGTAGAGTACAGTAGAGTAGAGTACAGCAGAGGTAGAGTACAGTAGAGTACAGCAGAGGTAGAGTACAGTAGAGTAGAGTACAGCAGAGGTAGAGTACAGTAGAGTACAGTAGAGGTAGAGTACAGTAGAGGTAGAGTACAGTAGAGTACAGTAGAGGTAGAGTACAGTAGAGTAGAGTACAGCAGAGGTAGAGTACAGTAGAGGTAGAGTACAGTAGAGTACAGCAGAGGTAGAGTACAGTAGAGTTGAGCACAGTAGAGGTAGAGTACAGTAGAGGTAGAGTACAGTAGAGGTAGAGTACAGTAGAGTAGAGTACAGTAGAGGTAGAGTACAGCAGAGGTAGAGTACAGTAGAGGTAGAGTACAGTAGAGTAGAGTACAGTAGAGGTAGAGTACAGTAGAGTAGAGTACAGTAGAGGTAGAGTACAGTAGAGTACAGCAGAGGTAGAGTAGAGTACAGTAGAGGTAGAGTACAGTAGAGGTAGAGTACAGTAGAGTAGAGTACAGCAGAGGTAGAGTACAGCAGAGGTAGAGTACAGCAGTTTACAGTAGAGGTAGAGTACAGTACAGTAGAGGTAGAGTACAGTAGAGTAGAGTACAGCAGAGGTAGAGTACAGCAGAGGTAGAGTACAGTAGTGTACAGTAGAGGTAGAGTACAGTAGAGGTAGAGTACAGTACAGTAGAGTAGAGTACAGCAGAGGTAGAGTACAGCAGAGGTAGAGTACAGTAGTGTACAGCAGAGGTAGAGTACAGTACAGTAGAGTAGAGTACAGTAGAGTACAGTACAGGTAGAGTACAGTAGGTAGAGTACAGCAGAGGTAGAGTACAGCAGAGGTAGAGTACAGCAGAGGTAGAGTACAGTAGAGTACAGTAGAGGTAGAGTACAGTAGAGGTAGAGTACAGTAGAGTAGAGTACAGCAGAGGTAGAGTACAGCAGAGGTAGAGTACAGTAGAGTACAGCAGAGGTAGAGTACAGTAGAGTAGAGTACAGCAGAGGTAGAGTAGAGTACACCAGAGGTAGAGTACAGCAGAGGTAGAGTAGAGTACAGTAGAGTACAGTAGAGTACAGTAGAGGTAGAGTACAGTAGAGGTAGAGTACAGTAGAGGTAGAGTACAGTAGAGTAGAGGTAGAGTACAGTACAGTAGAGGTAGAGTACAGTAGAGTAGAGCACAGTAGAGGTAGAGTACAGTAGAGTAGAGCACAGTAGAGGTAGAGTACAGTAGAGGTAGAGTACAGTAGAGGTAGAGTACAGTAGAGTACAGTAGAGGTAGAGTACAGTAGAGGTAGAATACAGTAGAGTTGAGCACAGTAGAGGTAGAGTACAGTAGAGTTGAGCACAGTAGAGGTAGAGTACAGTAGAGGTAGAGTACAGTAGAGGTAGAGTACAGTAGAGTTGAGCACAGTAGAGGTAGAGTACAGTAGAGGTAGAGCACAGTAGAGGTAGAGTACAGTAGAGGTAGAGTACAGTAGAGGTAGAGTACAGTAGAGGTAGAGTACAATAGAGTAGAGCACAGTAGAGGTAGAGTACAATAGAGTAGAGCACAGTAGAGGTAGAGTACAATAGAGTAGAGCACAGTAGAGGTAGAGTACAATAGAGTAGAGCACAGTAGAGGTAGAGTACAATAGAGTAGAGTACAGTAGAGGTAGAGTACAGTAGAGTAGGGGTGTAACGGTACATGTATTCGTATTGAACCGTTTCGGTACGAGGCTTCCGGTTCGGTACGCATACAAACCTAACGATTCCTTGGACCATTTTTCCTACCGACAAAATTCGCGCTGGCGCGATCACCACAACGTTGCGCAACATCAAATGGCAAGCGTAAAGAAAGCGGAACAAAACTGCGCTACTCATGTGCTTCACGGATCGTTTATCAGTTCGGAGTTCGGACCAGCAACATCTGTGCAGCGCGAGCCGATCTCGATCAAGCGACACTGTCACTACACAGCGCTAAGATCCAGTGAAGAAAACATTTGAATTCGCCACTGAAGTAATAACATCGCTGCGAGATCTAGTGAGAAGCATTCACATTTCTCCGTTATTAACCGTAGACCTCTATTAGATCAAACAGCGCTGACGTGGACACCAGGAGAAATATTGTGCCGTGAATGATCTAAGTTAGTAATACTTTACGTCCACAGACCAGCAACATTCACCATGGATTTAATATAGTAACACTAACTGTAACCAGTTTGGCTGGAATAGTGAAATGCTTTCAAGTACTTCACACATCTTTTTCCAGCACTTCAAAACTCAAATATTATATAAATAAATATTTGAAGAGTTCAGATGCAAAAGCCTCTAAGTGCCATTTGAAATTTTCTTCTAGAATGATCATTTTTATGAAGCTTGTATATTTAAGTTCAGTAATTTCACTCAAATGACAATTAATAGGTAATCTTCATTGCCATTTAAGTGAAATTACAAAACTTAAATATACAAGCTTGATAAAAATAAAGAAAATTTCAAATGGCTTTTGCATCTGAACTCTTCATATATTTAAATGTTATTTTTAATGTGATGACCAAAACATTATTTGTTCATCCTTCAAAGATGACACCCATTTATAAACCTGAAAGTTTCAAGATGTAGGAAAACTCACAATTATTTAAAAAATATTTTTTTCTTTTAACAAATAGGAAATTTCTCTGGCATTTCTTACTTTTTGCTGTATCGAAAACGTACCGAACCGTGACTTTAAAACCGAGGTACGTACCGAACCGTGATTTTTGTTACACCCCTACAGTAGAGTACAGTGGAAGTACAGTACAATAGAGGTAGAGAACACTAGAGTACAGTAGAGGAGTAATATGAGACAACGAGAGTAGCTCTACATACGGGAGGTGAGAGACGTGACCTCGCGACTCGAAGTATCAACAACCAACAGATCCTGTAATATACAAACACAATGTTGATTGATGACGATGAAGGTTAAGTAAAACTACATCACTGCAGCGCCAGGCTTCATTGAATCTAAACATGAGCCATTTGCGTGTCAACACATTTAACTGGGGATTTCCAATATTATGAGCGCAGAACTTGCAGGAATAAAATTGCGTGCAATCCTGCACCAAATTTCAGGTCATGATTCATCAAACCTGTATGACTTGCTTTCTTCTGTGGAATAAAAAGCAGATATTGCTTCTGTCAGTCTGTTTGGACCCCACTGACTTTCATTGTATAAACAAAACAAGTTTTTTAATAAATAGCTTATTTTGTATTCAACAGAAATAAAATAAACTGCAAATGGATGCAATGAATGAAATAAATGAGAAAGATGTAATATAATTCTGAGAATACTTAGCAATTTGCAATAATAACCATATTAATCTGTGTCCATGAAAACAGTACCTTACGGCATCTCTGAGCGCAGGAGATCAGCACACGCTGACTGTCAGCTGACCAGCAGCGGGGAGAAAGCATCGAGCTGTAGATCCCAGTAAAACCATCTGACACACACACACACACACACACACACACACACACACACACACAAGAGATATTAAACAGAGATCATCTTGGTTACATATATGTAACCCTCATTCCCTGAAGGATTACGGATACGTACATCGGACGTGCCGATTAATTGGGATCCCCAGTAACACGCCACCTAGTGCCGCCACCTTCCAGTGCCTAGCGAAAGCCTCCCGATCCCCCCCGCATTTGAGGCGGAGATGGGACAGGGCTTAGGCCAGGGAAGTCCACTGCTGTTCCGCATGACTCACTCAGACAGACTTGGATAACACTGGGAAAGCATGCCCTTTCAGTGGAAAGGCAGACGCTGCGTAAGCCACAACCTGCCCGTAGGGAGGTATCATGTGGAAATTACACATATGGACAGGGCGTTTCGGGGCAGTACAACATATGAAATGTCACTGAGGTTGCTCCGTTCGAAGCCAGGACACACCGGTCAGAGAAGGCAGAGCGGGCTCTGCCAAGGGAACGACACAGGCTCACCGCAGGAAGCCGTACCATGGAGGAATACACATATGGGACCACCATAGGGATCACAACATATGGGACGAGTGTGACTGCCGAGGGATGTGGGGGAGCCGTACCGGGGGAGGAATGGGACATTAACACATTTAACTGGGAATTTCCAACATTACCTACCTTACGGCATCTCTGAGCGCAGGAGATCAGCACACGCTGAATGGTAAATGGACTGCATTTATATAGCGCTTTCACAGACCCAATGGCCACCAAAGCGCTTTACAATTTGCCTCACATTCACCCATTCACTCACTCATTCATACACCGACGGGCGACGGCAGCCATGCAAGGCGCCATCCAGCTTGTCGGGAGCAGTCGGGGTTAGGTGTCTTGCTCATGGACACCTCGACACTTGGTCAGGTGGAACCGAGGATTGAACCACCAACCTTCCGGTTTGTAGACAACCCACATGAACCACTGAGCCACTGAATGTCAGCTGACGAGCAGCGGGGAGAAAGCATCGAGCTTAAACTCAACAGGATTCGGCTAACGGGGGACTCAACTGGTGCACGTATCCAGTCCATAGGAGGTGAAAGGTGCAGCAAGCCGACACTTTGAGCGGGACCTAGGGTGTTTACTGGCTATGGGAAGCGAGCACACTGGAGGATACCGGCTCAACCCGAAGGGTTTAAAACCTAGCAAACGTGTTTGGTGTTGCCCAGCCCGCAGCTCTACAAATATCTGTCAGTGAGGCGCCTTGTGCCAGCGCCCAAGAAGAAGCGACACTCCGGCTGGAGTGGGTACGCAAAGACGATGGCATCCACTATCCAGTGGGCCATCCTCTGCTTGGAGAGAGCCTTTCCCTTCTGCTGGCCTCCGTAACAGACGAAGAGCTGGTCTGAGGTCCTGAGGCTGTGTGTTCTGTCCACGTATAGGAGCACGAACGAGAAAGCCAGGGCTGGGTCTGCCTCCTCCCGGGGGCAACGCTTGCAGGTTCACCACCTGGTCCCGGAAGGGAGTGGTAGGAACCTTTGGCACATATCCAGGCACGATTCGTGCAGGTCCCCTATCCTCTTGACGGAGGCCAAAGCAAGCAGGATAACTGTTTTCATAGACAGGATTTTTAACTCAGCTGCCTGCAATGGCTCAAAGGGAGGTCTCTGCAGTGCTGTCAGCACCAGATATAAGTCCCAAGAGGGTATCGAGGGTCGTGCTTCCCCACGGATTTTCCATCAACTGCATCGTGATGTGCGGCAATAGAGGCAACATTCACTTTGAGGGTGGAAGGAGACCGCCCAACCTCTCTTGCAGAAAGGAAAGCACAGACCGATCGAACATCTTCAGGGGTCTTCTCGGTGAGAAGAACAGCACTCTACGAACAGGTTCACTTCAGAGCGTAAGTGTGCCTTGTAAAGGGCGCTCTCACAGAAGTGATGGTGTCTACGACTGCTTGTGGTAGATCACCTAAGTCCTTCGCGTCCCGTCCAGGGACCAGACATGCAGTTTCCAGAGGTCTGGACACGGGTGCCATAGGGTGCCCCGTCCCTGAAACGCATACTTGCATAGGTCCGGTGGCCAGCTGTGTGCCAGAGCATCCATGCCGAGGGTCCCCTCGGTCAGAGAATAGAACAACTGTCAATGGAACGAGTCCGGAGAGGCAAACAGATCTACCTGTGCGGTCCCGAAGTGGTCCCAGATCAGCTGGACCGCCTGGGGATGGCGTCTCCAGTCTCCCGGGGCCACAGGCTGTCGTGAGAGCTCGTCGGCAGCACGATTGAACAGGCCGGGGAATAAGTGGCACGAAGCGACCTCAGATGCTTATGACTCCATAGGAGGATATGGCGGGTGAGTCGCGACATGCGGTGGGAGCTATAGTGAGATCTAGTGAGAAGCATTCAAATTTCTCTGTTATTAACCGTAGATCTCTATTAGATCAAACGGCGCTGACGTGGAAACCAGGAGAGGATTTAAGTCCACAGATCAGCAACATTCACCATGGATTTACTGTAGTAACACTCACTGTAACCATGGAAGTTAGGCAGGAATAGTAAAATGTTTTCAAGTATGTAACATCTTTTTATTAAAACTAAAATATTATCATATTTAAATGTTATTTTTAATGTGATGACCAAAACATTATTTGTTCATACTTCAAAGATAACCCCCATTTATAAAACTAAAAGTTTCAAGATGTAGGAAAACATTTTTGCTGTATCGAAAACGTACCGAACCGTGACACCACTGCGTCGTATCGAACCGAACCGTGAATTTTGTGAACCGTTACACCCCTAGTCTCCACGGGTCGGCAGGGTGTGTGTGAGAAGGGTTTTTGAGGAATTTGCTCTTTTCTTGAAAATGTGGGTGCCGCTGGACTCCGGGGAGGCAGGAGTTCGCATATGGGCGGTGCGAAGTTCTACAGGCGTCGCCAAAGAGCCCAACCTGGGAAATGGGGGAGTCCAGGAACTGAGACTTGTCGGTCTCCCTCATATCAGGCAGGTTCAATCATCATCAAACGCTCGGCTCCTCAGCGAATGGTTCTTGCATGCGCTTCCATGTTTATACCCGCGCTGTGGGGCGGAGCGCGACATGCTAATCTCACACGCCAATGTGCATCGGCTCCCTCTGTTAACACTCGAAGATGACAGGCTGCCTAAGCGTGATCCCAGTCATTCGGCACGACCGACGTACGACCGTCTAAAAGGGAACTTCATCTGAATAACACGTTTCTGAACTCATTGAGTTTTTATTTTTTTACTTAATTTCTTTAACAACCAACATTTTTTTTTTTAAATGTATGCAAACAGGCTCTTACCCTCTCTGGCTCTCGTCTGCACATCGACCACAACACTCGTCTTCTGGGTGTACCAGTCATACTGCAAACACACAACTGATCACATTACTGCAACACTCTACAGTCAGGGTTAGTTTATACACACACACACACACACACACTCGTCCGCTGGGTGTACCAGTCATACTGCAAACACACCACAACTGATCACATACTGCAACACTCTACAGTCAGGGTTAGTTTACACACACACACACACACACACACACGCGCAGACACACGCAGACACACACTCAGACACACACTCAGACACACACTCAGACACACACTCAGACAAACACTCAGACACACACTCAGACACACACTCAGACACACACACACACTCGTCTGCTGGGTGTACCAGTCATACTGCAAACACACTACAACTGATCACATTACTGCAACACTCAACAGTCAGGGTTAGCTTACACACACACACACACACTCAGACACACTCAGACACACTCAGACACACACCACAACACTCGTCTGCTAGGTGAACCAGTCATACTGCAAACACACCACAACTAATTACTGTTAGTGCTAAGACTTTACAGTCAGCTTTCATTTACTTAAAGAATTGGACACACACACACACACACCACACACAGTCGGCTGCACTGCTGGTGAGGGCCGAAGATGCCGGACTCCAGATAAGCGATGCGACAGTGATCAGGACTGAGCCGAGGAGAGCAGACGGAGCTGGAGTTACAGGACAACTGGTCTGAGAACACAGATACAAGATTATGATCGTCAAACGTGCGATAATTATGAGGAAATGTATACACACACACACACACACACACACACACGCACACACACAAACACACACGCACACACACTCACTCTCTCACACACACACACACACTCACTCTCTCACACACACGCACACACACACTCACTCTCTCACACACACACACTCACTCTCTCACACACACGCACACACACACTCACTCTCTCACACACACGCACACACACACTCACTCTCTCACACACACACACTCACTCTCTCACACACACGCACACACACACTCACTCTCTCACACACACACACTCACTCTCTCACACACACGCACACAGACTCACTCTCTCACACACACGCACACACACACTCACTCTCTCACACACACACACTCACTCTCTCACACACACGCACACACACACACTCTCTCACACACACACACTCACTCTCTCACACACACATGCACACACACACTCACTCTCTCACACACACACACTCACTCTCTCACACACACACACTCACACACACACTCACTCTCTCACACACACTCACTCTCTCACACACACTCACTCTCTCACACACGCACACACACACACTCACTCTCTCACACACACGCACACACACACTCACTTTCTCACACACACACTCACTCTCTCACACACGCACACACACACACTCACTCTCTCACACACACGCACACACACACTCACTTTCTCACACACACACTCACTCTCTCTCTCACACACACACACACACACACACACACTCACTCTCTCACACACACGCACACACACACACACTCACTCTCTCACACACACACACTCACTCTCTCACACACACACGCACACACACACTCACTCTCTCTCACACACACACGCACACACACACTACATATTGTCAGTAGAGAACGGTTGAAGATGAGAGCTTTACCACATTTGCCACTAGCCAGATCCACGTAAAACAGAGACGACCTGCAGAAACGACAGAGCTTGTAAACACCACAGATACACAACAGATGCGTTCTTCATAACACAGAGATTCCTCCTCATCCTCACCTTCTGTTGGCGCAGTACTTGAGCCCCAGTCTGAACGGCTCGTGCCACCAGCCCACGAACACCAGCCCGGTGTCGCCGGGGGCCCAGAACGCCTGCGGGCCAGAGGCCAGATTCAGAACCGAACACCCGAAGCAGAGCTACTACTAGAAGAGCAGGCGTGGGGATGTTTGACTGAAGCGGACAGGACAATGTTCCAGTAAATGCTAAACTTCACCTCATTCTCATGGTGTTCAGTTAGCTGTGGCACTAGCGCCCCCTGTGGGTGAAGCTTGATATCCTCTGTATTCTGTTCTCTATGTGCATCACTACTACCAGCCAACAGTTTGGCATCGGTGAGATTTTTAATGTTTTTAAAATAAGTCTCTTCTGCTCACCAAGGCTGCGTTTATGTGATTAAAAATACAACAACAAACAGTAATATTGTGAAATATTATTACAATTTAAAACAGCATTTTTCTATGTGAATATACAGTAAAGTGTAATTTATTCCTGTGATAAAGCTTAGTTTTCAGCATCATTACTCCAGTCTTCAGTGTCACATGATCCTTCAGAAATCACTCTAATATGAGGATTTGATGCTCAAGAAACACTTATGATTATTATCAGTGTGTAAAACAGTTATTTACATTTTTATTTCAGGATTTTTTGATGAATAGAAAGTTCAAAAGAACAGCATTTATCTGAAATATGATCTTCTGTAACATTAAACTCGACTGTTCAACAGTTTGGGGTCAGTAAGAGTTGTGCTTTTTTGGTGGGGGGGGGGGGGGGGATAAAAGAAATCAATACTTTTATTCATCAAGGAATAATTAAATTGATCAAATTCACAGTAAAGACATTAAAAATGCTACAAAAGATTCTATTTCGGATAAATGCTGTTCTTTTGAACTTTCTATTCATCAAAGAATCCTGAAAAACATCGTACACACCCGTCTGTGGCCAAAGTGACTGAGATTTTTTGCTCTTGAAGCGGAAGCATTATCAGATGTTTAAGCTTATTGCCATTCAAATCAATATATAATACGTTAAAATAAGGCCAGTCTCAGTCTGAACGCACGTCAGACACAAGGACTCGAGAGATGTACCTGTCCTGGAGAGATGTCGGAGGGCGTTCCCTCCAGAACCGTGATGTTGCCGCCCTCGACGTCCAGCACACACAGCACCGGGCTGCTCTTACCCACCAGCGCCTCACCCCAGTCCTCGTAGTACTCGAACTGATGCCCCTGCCACACACACACACACACATTACACACACACGTTACACAAACTCTCGTTAGATAAGAGTGTGTGTGAGTGCTGTCTTTCTAAAGAAGGCATTGACACTGTTGACCATCAGAAGCTTTTATCTAAACTAACAAATTACAAATTTTCAAGGGAGGCAATACTTTGGATAAAATCATATCTATTAAATAGGAAACAGTGTGTGTGTATTGATGGTGCAAACTCCTCTCCCCTAGCCCAGGGCGTTCCACAAGGCTCTATTGCGGGACCAGTTTTATTTCCACTTTATATTAATGATCTACCTGGAGTATGTAAAGTGGTCATTTTTACCCATGCTAAGAATTTTGAAAAAGCTTTGATTACTTTGAGCAATATTCAGGATTGGCTTACCAGGACAGGTTTATTATTGAACACAAACACAAACTGTGTGTATGATGTTTGCAAACCAGTGGAGATGACAGAATCAGGTGTTCCTGAGAGCAGCTGAAAGTGTTAAAGAGTTTACGTATCTTGGGTTTCTTTGGATAATACTCAAAATTTATCAATATTAGACCTTTTAAAAGTTAAAGTATATTAGGCCATTTTTGTGCTGCCAGGTTGTATTGGTGATTCAATGTGATTCAATGATTCGGTGATGTAACTGTGATTCAATGATTTTTTTTCACATATTCAGTATTTTTTTAATAGTTGGCCATGCATAGGTGACACTACTCTAAAGTTAATAGAATCACTGTATAGTGTTGAATAAAAAAAACGTCTAAAAAAAATTATTGAGTTTTAAAAATTGTAAAAATGTCACATTTGCCTGTTTTATTCATAAGGTCTGGCATGGGCCTTCGTTAAATGAGTTTATAAAGCAGAATGTGGAGTTAGTAGCAGATCTGTCCTCAGATTAGATTAGGTTGTGAAGTGCCATACAGCCCAACATCTTCCAGTCAGAAAGTATTATCTGTAATAGGGGGCAGAAATAGGAATAGTTTACCACAGTCAATAAGACAGCGTTCTCCTTAAGTTGATCTGAAGAAGTGGCGTATGACGAATCAGTCGTGTAAAAATTTCACTTAGTAATTGTAATAATGTGTGTATTGTGTCTTTGTACTGTAGTGTTGAGTATTTGTTCTCGTGTGTACCTGTGGATGTAAATTAGCAATGTTGCTATAATCCGGCTTGTTTACTTTTGTATTTTATACTAAAGCTTTGTCCCTATCAGATAAACAGGACATGACGGCAGCTGTTACCAGGCTGGGTTCCTCCTTCTTGCCCGTGCGGCCGGCCTCCTCCTCATCGCTGAGCGCGCCCGTCTCCGGAGCCTGCGGGGCGAGGGAACGGGTCAGGCGAGAACACACACACAGAGTCATCAGAAAGAGTGTGTTTTGTGTAAACCTGGAAGTAGGACTCTGTCTTGGGTCGTTTCTTCTCAGCAACATACAGGAGGTGAGTCTCTGAATGAGACCAGACCATACAGCCGAACTGATCTGAGAACAGAGCACATTATCAGCGTCTGCGTGTGTGGAGGGTTCAGGACATCTCATTTTCCTATGAACAGCCGCTGTAGACTGAACTGAAGACCCTAATGTAACCTGCCACCAGCAAATAAACTAAAGGCTATTTAACAATGCATGATTCTGCTCATATAATCTCACACTCCATATGTTATCAGTGTAATCGTGTGCTGTAGAGCTGCACGATTAACCGTTACGAGATGGCGATCTGTCTATTAACCCTTCGATCAGCAACATTCAGATCTGAGTTCTGATCCAGAGAGAGCCGGCGTCATGAATAGATATCAAACCGCTTCACTAACAGTCTTTCCAACTCACAGGATCATTATATCTGTCTTACAATCACTCAGATTATCACAGGAGTGCTGGAGGAAAGATTATAGTTCAGATATAAACACTGATGTCTACAGTAGAGATCAAAATAGAGTTAAAAGTAACTTGATGCTTCACATAAAGATTGTATTACACCGTTACTCCAGTAGGGGGACACAAGAGACTTAATGTGTTTGTCATTGAATCATTGAATCAGAAACACTGAATCATCCAGTAATGCAACAAGTGAAGACTTTATGAGCCAGTCGTTGAATCATTCACTCAAACTGATTCATTAAGTCCCCCTGTGGTGTAAATCCAGCGTTTAATGTTGTTTATGTGTCTATGTGGTGTTTTTAATACGCTTTAAGACACACCATGTGTAAGTTCATAAGTCGACAGCATTGCTGAGTATTTCCTCCTTAAAACTGCAGTGAACCAAAGACAGTCTCAAAAACACGGTTTGAAATCGCTGTGTTTCTGACGTATTTTAAGGCATGAATAAATGTTTGAATACGTAATTTTGGTGATCAAAGATGAGTTTTAAGGGATCAAATGAGTTTAGGTTCACAGCAGTTTGGGTACACAACCCTTCAGCGATACAGCGGAGAGGAAAGTGTGTGATTGTTTTCCTCTTACCATCTTCATACACTTTGCCGTGTTTGTTGAGAGTCGTCAGATTAAGACACTTCAGCTTCTGTTCTTGTGCCAGATCTAGAGAGACACAGAGAGAGAGACACAGAAAGAGAGAGAGAGAGAGAGAGAGAGAGAGAGAGAGAGAGAGAGAGAGAGAGAGAGAGAGAGAGAGAGAGAGAGAGAGAGAGAGACAGAGACAGAGAGACAGAGAGAGAGAGAGAGAGAGAGAGAGAGAGAGAGAGAGACAGAGAGACAGAGAGAGAGAGAGAGAGAGAGAGAGAGAGACACACAGAAAGAGAGAGAGAGAGAGAGAGAGAGAGAGAGAGAGAGAGAGAGAGAGAGAGACACAGAGAGAGAGAGAGAGAGAGAGAGAGAGAGAGAGAGAGAGAGAGAGAGAGAGAGAGAGAGAGAGAGATGAGAGAGAGAGAGAGAGAGAGAGAGAGAGAGAGAGAGAGAGAGAGAGATCACTGCAGTTGCACACTGACCGACTGCGATGTGACTGACACTGAGTTACGAGGTTGACCTGCTGCCAGAAAGCACATTAAACGAGTGGAACTGCGCTTTACTGACATTCATCAATCAAGCGCTGGTCTGCTCTTTATTCCCAGACGAGATAAAGGTGACATCAGTGCTGACGAGTGACAGAGCCTTGGGTTAAGAGGAAGAAGGGGTCGACGAAGAGGAGGAAGACAGATTTACGAGCCGACATGTACAATATACGGACATATTCCCCCATTCTCTTCATCAGTCTGGACATTATACGAATATAATATAACGAAACAGCACAGAACAGTGCACAAGTATTGGCATGCACCTCTTATCTTAAAATGCAATGCCTAGCAGACCAAATATATTTAAAGGGGTCCTATAATGCCCTTCTCACAAGATGTAAAATAAGTCTCTGATGTCCCCAGAGTGTGTGTGTGTGTGTGTGTGTGTGTGTGTGTGTGTGTGTGTGTGTGTGTGTGTGTGTGTGTGTGTGTGTGTGTGTGTGTGTGTGTGTGTGTGTGAAGCTTCAGCTCAAAATACAGATATTTTTTTATAGCGTGTTAAGATTGGCACTTTTTGAGGGTGAGCAAAAAACACACCGTTTTGTGTGTGTGTCCCTTTAAAGGGTAACTAAACCCTAAAAACAACTTTTTTTAGTTAATGATCTGTAAGACTGGAGCTTTATTAGTGCTGTTCATTGATTCAAGTACATTTTTTGACATTTGGGTATAAAGTGTTTTAATTCTACAATATATGGTGTAAAAGTTGTGGTGCCCTGTGATGTAAGAGGGTACCAGCTAACCCCGCCCTCGCCTACAGAGAGAGACCCGTCTCAGGTGTACCCCCTTACTGCCCGTGAGACTGTAGTGTGTTATCAGTTTCACATGCTCACGCAGCGTCAGTGTGCGGTGAAGTCATCAGTGCAGTCGTATCGCAGATTAATGAGGGAACTGTGGAATAAGCTGACCTCCAGGAACTGCTTCTCTTCTCCTTTAATGCTGGACTCTCTCAGCACAGCCTTCATGTCTCCGGATGGGGAATCCACACTGAGCAGCCTGAACACACACACACACACACACACACACACACACACACACACACACACACCGATCAGCGGATCTCAATACCAGTGCTCACAGAACACACACACAAATATTATACCCAAAAATTCTCCATACAGTAAAATGTATACAAATTTGGGAGCAGAAATGATTCCTCCACTTTGAGCTGATGATGTTCTGCTGAAGTGTGTTTTCTGTAACTGCTAATGCTCTTTTCACACACACACTGAACAACATGAAGCATTGCTTGGTCACTGGTTGAGCTAAACTGGTATTATCTAATTGTGTAGTTAAATTTAACAGCGGACAGATATTCAACATAATTCATGTGTGAGAGTCTAACAGAAGGACGGACAAAACCAGTCAAATATCCACTGATCTGAGAACTCTGAGTTCTAGAGTGACTATAGCGAGTAAGAGTGATGTTGAAGGAGTGTGTGAATACGTGTGTGTGTGATGAACAGCGGTGCGATGGACATACTCTCCCTTGATTTCAGTGCAGTTCCCCGAGGGTCCGGAGTAAACCACTGACGCCTCGTCATGAAACACGATGTACTGACGACAGAACTTCACACTCTCGTTCCTCTCCAGGTCCCGCTGAGTCCACTCTAAACACACACACACACACACACACACACACACACACACACGTGTCAGACATCACTCACACACACACGTGTCAGACATCACTCATAACTGCAATGCAATGATGATTGAGAGATGAACTAATAAACCTTCCTTAAAAGCCTGATGATCATATTTATTACTCAGGATTTTTCCTTAAAAACAAAAATGATGCATGGATAATCGAGTAAACATAAGTCACTTCAGTCCAGTAAGTGTTCATCTAAAAATTATCCTTACGTTTGTTTTAAATAAAGGTTTCATTTTTTTTTTTTTTTACAATTATACTAAAAAGCCTTAAACTTGCTAAAAGTCTGAACTATCAGTCAGACGACAGAAAACATGAAGTACAACAGGTTTTTCAGCAAAGTTTTGATCATGAGGAGAATTTAGAGGCCTTAGAAACTGTGATACAGCAGCAGACTTTATGGGGTTAATGATGATGGTCATTTAATTGTGTTTTAATAGTTGGCTTGACACGTCAGTGATGAAGGTGTGTTAATAGTGTGATGAAGGTGTGTGTAATAGGTGTGTTAATAGTGTGATGAACCTGTGTAGATGTTGCAGTACTGTCCTCCGTATCGTGACGTCACCACGGGACCCACGTCAGCGCGACACAAGGCGGGGAACCGACACTGATCCCGGTACAGCTGAGCGATCTCTACCGGCTCCCGGAGCACCTCACACACACACACACACACACACACACACACACACACACACACACACACACACTCAATGTATGAACCACAGAACGTGTGTGTTTAAACTGGTCGTCTGCTCCCAGCACGTGACGCGGAAGTTGCTCGAATAACCCTGAGCTGTTGTTCAGCGGTTGAGAATGAGCAGTGTGTGTTCTGTTGCGGTGTAAAGAGTGAGATACACATGTAATGATGTTGTTGTTCATGATATTTGAGTGATTTGTCAGTACCTTTGAGCCCATGATGACAGCGCTGTGTGAAGTGAGTCGCTGAGAAAGGAGAATCCTGCCGTTTAACATGGAGAGTTGAGGGGGCGGGGCTCCACGCAGCGGGACGCGTCTCTCATTGGTCAGATGGAGCTGAGGGGGCGGACCTCCACGCAGCGCGACGTGTCTCTCATTGGTCAGATCCGATGACGTGAGTGTTATTTATATCAGAAAATTGACTTTTTTGTTTATATCATTTGGCATAATTTATTAATCTTATGGTCATACTTGATTCGTTTCATATTAATCAGAAACCTCTTTATCTGTGGTGTTTTAAGAATTTTAAAATTACAGACAATTATTAAAGTTTTCACTTTAGGGTAATACTACAATGTCTTCAGGCCCAGTTATACACTGTAAAATGTCTGTTTAACTTAAGTTATTAAGTTATATATATATATATATATATATATATATATATATATATATATATATATATATATATATATATATATATATATTTAATTTATATATATATATAGTTATATATATATTTATATGTTTAAGTATTCAAATTCATTTGAGCAGATGCAGTTCAATTTATAAAGTCAGTTTAATGTAGCCTAATTTAAGTTGAAATGTCTTAAAGTCCCCCTGTAGTCAATAATTGTATCCCTTAAAACTCATCTTTACTGTGACATAATTAAAAGTTTTTTCTTGAAAAAAATGTATTCATGCCTTAAAATATCTTGAATGTAACTCGACACCCTCGCCTCATTTAGTATGCGCGGTTCTATGAATATGCAGATGAGCCCCGCCTCCACTCACTCACTCAGCTCAGAGATCCACTGGTTGACGATCACACGTTGATCTGATTGGTTACAAGGTCGTTTGTGACGTCAGAAACACCAGCGATTTCAAACCGTGTTTTTGAGACTGTCTTTGGTTTACTGCAGTTTTAAGCAGAAAATACTCAGCAATATTATATTATAATATAATATTAAAAACCCCACATAGACATAAACAACATTAAACGCTGGATTTACACCACAGGGGGACTTTAAACGCTGAATATTTTTGGTTTGTCCTATTGGACCTGATCCAATTAAATAAAATTAACTGATTTGTTTGAATGATTTGGTTATTTTATTCATTTCCCGATATAATTTAATCAAAATATTGACCATATTTACATTTGCAAGTATCTCTATGAGTGAATGAGTAAAGAAAATGTTTTTCTTTCTAGTATCTTCTATCAGAGTCTCATATTTGAACCTCATATTTTGTAGGTTATCAGATGAAATATCATAATATCTGTGTGAAAAGGACAGTGGGATGCAGGTGTTTTTTTAAAATCCTCTTTTATTTTTTCCTGATTGTATCGGAGGGTCATTATTACTTTCATCACACAACATGACGTTACATCAAGCCTACTACAGGTATACACTGAAACAAACACAAAGTTTACAATGGATATATGGATACGCTCCCACAACAGTCAATGTAACACTTTATTTATCGACCACCTTCAAACTGTTGTCTGTTTTTTTCTTCTTTTTTCTAAAATACATGTCGATTTAAATTCCCCATCCACAAATTACATGGAAGCCGGTTTCTCTTTTTTTTTTAAAAAGAAAAAAAGAGTCTTTTACAATCACAACAAGTATAGACCATAGACCAAAAATGTCTCAATACATTTTTTTTTTTTTTTTTTTTTTACATTTCCAAACAGTCCACATGAGCCGGTCACATACACAGTGTGATTCATTTGAATATTTATGTGTTTATTTGGTTTCTGTTTATGTCGTGATGCTCCTTTTTTTAAGACTTAATTTACACACAACACCAGGTCATTTTACACCTTGCTTTGAATGTTTCGTGTGCAGAAGTATAGTACAATTTACATGTTTTACAGATATATTCATGTGTTTGGGTGAGATGGCGGAGCAGCGAAGGATCGGGGCGAGGCCCATGCACTTCTCAAGGTACTCTAAACACAGATTTATCTGATTGTGTCCTTTATGCCGACCTGTTTATGTGTTTGCCACTAATCCTACAAGAGTAACTGTTTTCTAACCCAGTAAAAGGATGACGATGCACGAGTGAATAAATAAACAGATAATGGCAGGTGATCTGCTTTCCCTGACATACATCACAGTCAAAAGCCCTAATGAATCAAACCTAGGGTGTAAGAATGAATGGCTTTCTTGGTATTGTAATTAAGCCCTTATATCTATGCATATAGTATCTCCCCTTGGTGCATTAAGTCTATGCTTTCCTGAGGTGAACGGATCAGACGCACACATGCACAATGGGACAGAATGAAAGCTAACACAGTCGATATTGCAGTACAAACCGTTTTCTGTCGGTGCTTTACTATATATATCTAAACATTATACATCATATAACTCTCTCAGGTGCTGCCCCATATACATACTAAGCCATTTACATAATATCTATTTGTTTAATAAAATATGATTTATTAAATGTCGGTATCTAGTCATTTAAAACTTCTTTTTGAAAAAATAAATATATCCCAATACATATAAACAAGCCTGAACACACAGATGTGAATGCAGTGTGTACACGAGCGAATCACGGGCAGCCCTTCAAATATAAACCTCCTCATATATCATACTTGTATTAAAGTATTGCACCAGCTATATCATATATATCTTTCAATCTATAGCGGCAACGACCATCCGTGGACAGAGAGATGATTGGCGTTCATGTTAATCGCTATGGCTAATCGGCTCCGCTTCAACGATGGGAAACATGCCACAAATATGGGAACGAAATTTCCATTCAGATTGGTTATTTACAGTACAGTTTCTCTTATACAAACAAATCAGCCCCCTAATAACATTTGTGAAACTACTTAGATTAGGTGTTTTATTTCCTTTTATCAACCATTTTTTTTCTCTCAGATGAGAAGTTCATTGCATAGAAGGTCTGAAATGTAAAGTCCTCTGACCAAATGTTTCGTTTCTGGTTGTTGGTCAGATTTTTTTTTTTTTTTTTGATTGATTGATTGATTGAATGATAACAAATGCAGATGCATACAAACACACATCCAAAATCATTCACACATACCATTAGAACATATAGCAATATCAATATATTTTTTTTTTGAACATGCAATCTCTACTTGCTTAAAAGATCCAACATTCCACTAAACATCTCCTTTATTTCTCCAACTAGCTTTGTGTTATTCTTAATTATTACCATTATTTAATAAAAAATCTTTTAAAAGAAACATGGCTTTGACACCTAATGTGTTATCGTAAGAGACTGGGCATCACTATTTTAACGACTCAATAGACAGTGATCCTGAACCATAGAGATATATTACAGACTCTCCTCACCACGACTGTAAAAACATCGAACAATTGTGCTCTTTACCGACTGACCACCATCATCTATTGCTTTTGATCTATTTCTAAACTGATCAAAATAAACTCAAACAAAATATATTTAAAAAAAGAAAAGCTGTAAACAAGTGACAATGGATTTAAAACAGCAATGAAAAAATGAAGAAACTTAATGCAATTATTTAAAAAATTTAAAAATAGAAATAAACTTTTTCCATATACAAACAATGCGAAATAAATAAACAAAATAGAAATTGTGAATAGAAAAATATCTACAAACATAGTAAGGCGACAATCGAACAACTAAACGAAAAAAGATAATGCACAATATTCCAACTCGCCGATACCGTCCAGTTGTTGTAAAAATACCCCATCCGCAGCCTGAGGACGATTTCTGAACACTTTGGAAAGGATAATGAATAAAAAAGACCTGATCGGCCAGAACCTGATCTCTTACGACGTCTCGTGTGTTGGGCTTGTCCTCTTCTTATTCTCTCTGCTCGAGTATGAACTCATCGTCGATCTCTCGCTGATACCGTGAACAGTGTAAGGTCTTGGATTACATGCACTCCGAGTCCACTTTACACTTTTATAGCACATAGCAAGAGAAGGAAAACAAAAAAAGACAAAAACAAACAAACAGGTTTTTTTTTTTCTTCCTCATTCTGGAATGTCGAGTTAAAGGACTTAGCATAGAGATGTGTGTTACAGTAACCATGTTCATGATTTGCCTTTTTTTTCTTCTTCTTTTAGGAAAAACCTATGAAGTTTTTCTAAGTGTTCAAACTTGGCTGTTTCTTCGGATCCTGAGAGGGGAGTGAAGAGCGTTTCCCGAGAGAAACAGGGAATCACACTTCTTTGTAAGTAACTGGAGTGGGATCGTGTCAGCGTGTTTCCAGGATTGACTGTCGGCTTTATCGACCTGCGTCGTGTGCTGATCGCTCTCTTTCTGTCTGTCTCCCAAACGGTGTTCTGTCGGCCGAGAGCTGGAGGCTCTCAGAGATGGTAATATCTTTGGCCATGCCGTTCGGATGGAACACAGATACTGAATTCCCAAATCATCTGAAGAAGAACAATATGGAACACAAAGACGGCATTACAATCCAATGACAGACTTTTTTAACGTCAAATTTGAAAGTAATGAATATTTTCAAACAGGTTCCCCCAGCCAACTCTCCCATCAGACTCACATCAGTAATTGAGATTGAGAGTGAATTATCATATTTGGGTCAGCTAACCCTAATACATCCATGCCCTGAGTGGACTTTAATACCTTTATAGATTAGACAACATTGGCTGGCTAAATTGGATTCGAATTTCCAGGATTCTTCCATCCCAGACAGCAACATAGTGTCGGCCCAGATCCGGCCCACATCCGGGCCGTGTGGAATCCATAGTCGCGTTTCCACTGTCGGGCCAGCGGGCTTTAAACGGACGGGCGGGGCTAATAGCCTCGGGTCTGGAGTACCAAGCCCAAAATCTGCTGGGTTTCCACTGTCGGGCCAGTGCGAGCGGGCTTTAAACGGGCGGGCGGGGCTAATAGCCTCGGGTCAGGAACACCGGGCCCAAAACCTGCTGTGTTTCCACTGTCGGGCCAGTGTGAGCGGGCTTTAAAAGGGCGGGCGAGGCTAATAGCCTCGAGTCTGGAACACCGGGCCCAAAACCTGCTGTATTTCCACTGTCGGGCCAGTGCGAGCTGGCTTTAAAAGGGCTTGCGGGGCTAATAGCCTCGGGTCTGGAACACCGGGCCCAAAACCTGCTGTGTTTCCACTGTCGGGCCAGTGCGAGCGGGCTTTAAAAGGGCGGGCGGGGCTAATAGCCTCGGGTCAGGAACACCGGGCCCAAAACCTGCTGTGTTTCCACTGTCGGGCCAGTGCGAGCGGGCTTTAAACGGGCGGGCGCGGCTAATAGCCTCGGGTCAGGAACACCGGGCCCAAAACCTGCTGTGTTTCCACTGTCGGGCCAGTGCGAGCGGGCTTTAAACGGACGGGCGGGGCTAATAGCCTCGGGTCTGGAGCACAGAGCCCAAAACCTGCTGTGTTTCCACTGTCGGGCCAGTGCGAGCGGGCTTTAAAAGGGCGGGCGGGGCTAATAGCCTCGGGTCAGGAACACCGGGCCCAAAACCTGCTGCGTTTTCACCGTCGGGCCAGTGCGAGCGGGCTTTAAACAGGCGCGCGGGGCTAATAGCCTTGAGTCTGGAGTACCAAGCCCAAAATCTGCTGGGTTTCCACTGTCGGGCCAGTGCGAGCGGGCTTTAAACAGGCGGGCGGGGCTAATAGCCTCGGGTCAGGAACACCGGGCCCAAAACCTGCTGTGTTTCCACTGTCGGGCCAGTGTGAGCGGGCTTTAAAAGGGCGAGCGAGGCTAATAGCCTCGAGTCTGGAACACCGGGCCCAAAACCTGCTGTATTTCCACTGTCGGGCCAGTGCGAGCTGGCTTTAAAAGGGCTTGCGGGGCTAATAGCCTCGGGTCTGGAACACCGGGCCCAAAACCTGCTGTGTTTCCACTGTCGGGCCAGTGCGAGCGGGCTTTAAAAGGGCGGGCGGGGCTAATAGCCTCGGGTCAGGAACACCGGGCCCAAAACCTGCTGTATTTCCACTGTCGGGCCAGTGCGAGCGGGCTTTAAACGGGCGGGCGGGGCTAATAGCCTCGGGTCAGGAACACCGGGCCCAAAACCTGCTGTGTTTCCACTGTCGGGCCAGTGCGAGCGGGCTTTAAAAGGGCGGGCGGGGCTAATAGCCTCGGGTCAGGAACACCGGGCCCAAAACCTGCTGCGTTTTCACCAACGGGCCAGTGCGAGCGGGCTTTAAACGGGCAGGCGGGGCTAATAGCCTCGGGTCTGGAGTACCGGGCCCAAAATCTGCTGCGTTTCCACAGTCGGGCCGGTGCGAGCGGGCTTTAAGCGGACGGTGTCGCGGGGCTAATAGCCTCGGGTCTGGAGCACCGAGCCCAAAATCTGCCGCGTTTCCAATGTCGGGCCAGTGCGAGCGGGCTTTAAACGGACGGGCGGGGCTAATAACCTCGGGTCTGGAGCACCAAGCCCAAAATCTGCCGCGTTTCCACTGTCGGGCCAGTGCGAGCGGGCTTTAAACGGGCAGGCGGGGCTAATAGCCTTGGGTCTGGAGCACCGAGCCCAAAATCTGCCGCGTTTCCACTGTCGGGCCGGTGCGAGCGGGCTTTAAACGGGCAGGCGGGGCTAATAGCCTTGGGTCTGGAGCACCGAGCCCAAAATCTGCTGCGTTTCCACTGTCGGGCCGGTGCGAGTGCGCTTTAAACGGGCGGGCGGGGCTAATAGCCTCGGGCCTGGAGCACAGAGCCCAAAATCTGCCGCGTTTCCACTGTCGGGCCAGTGCGAGCGGGCTTTAAACGGACGGGCGGGGCTAATAGCCTCGGGTCTGGAGCACCAAGCCCAAAATCTGCCGCGTTTCCACTGTCGGGCCAGTGCGAGCGGGCTTTAAACGGGCGGGCGGGGCTAATAGCCTCGGGCCTGGAGCACAGAGCCCAAAATCTGCCGTGTTTCCACTGTCGGGCCGGTGCGAGCGGGCTTTAAACGGACGGGCGGGGCTAATAGCCTCGGGTCTGGAGCACCGAGCCCAAAATCTGCCGCGTTTCCACTGTCGGGCCGGTGCGAGCGGGCTTTAAACGGACGGGCGGGGCTAATAGCCTCGGGTCTGGAGCACCAAGCCCAAAATCTGCCGCGTTTCCACTGTCGGGCCAGTGCGAGCGGGCTTTAAACGGGCAGGCGGGGCTAATAGCCTCGGGTCTGGAGCACCAAGCCCAAAATCTGCCGCGTTTCCACTGTCGGGCCGGTGCGAGCGGGCTTTAACCCTCTGGGGACCAGAAACGCGCGGGCGCGTTTTGCTCGTTTTTTTTCACATAGCAGAAAAATAGACTTAAAGTACTACCATCATTTCTGTTCATATAGAGTTAAGAAATATGAGAAAATAATCTGTTAAATGTCTACTTTTTTTATGTGCCCACATACAATCGAAATAAAATATTGTGCTTTTGTAAAATAAAGAAAATAAACAGGGTGTGCGTTCTGCCTCTCGGTCACCGTGAACTTTTTTTCTGGAGCACGTCTCTAATCTTCAACACAACTCAGCTAAAACTATTCACCCAGCCATAAGCAATATATCTTTTAAATCATTTGAGTTTGTACTTTTAAATGATCCGATTCAAAACTAAAATTATTATTCTCCGTTTATGTCATCTATATAAAAAGAGAGACGTGTCAGCCCGTCTCATTATCGTTCTCTCAGCTGATTATCCCTGGTAATGTGACACGCCCACGGAGAGCACGCGCTATTCAAACGCAAATATGTGAAGCAAAACATTGAGACGCGTTAACGCCCATAAACTCTGAAAACACACATTATTTTTTAGTCAGATTAATCTACTGTCGTCTTGCGCGGCTATATGAGGAACAATCCTGGGACACTTACCACTGGATTTATTTTCACTGCGAGGATGAACAGATTCAGCTGAGAAGTAAGTGTTTTATGCAAGTGCTTTGTTCTAATCGCGATATAGAATAACGTAGTGTCTGTAAACGGAAAAATAGCATACTGTTAAATGTGAATCGTGTGTGTGTGTGTGTGTGTGAATGAATGAATGAATGAATGAATGAACGCACAGATACGCACTGTTACAGACTAAATAACAGACAACATTTCTCGTTTTGGATAAAGTTTTTACTCTAAAATAGACATCAAATAAGCTTTTTTAGGAGTTTCTGCTCATATGTTAAATATATAGTAGGCCTATGTTTTGTCAATAAACTAATCAACTAAGATGTTATAGTGTTTGTTCAAGCTATATCAAAATAATGAATCCTCAACTTTGAAATATGTATGATCAAACTAAGACATTTATGGAGAAAGACAATTTTCTTTTCAAGATGTTTCCAACTCTAACTTTGAACTGAAATAAAACCATGTCTATATGGTGAAGGGTGTGTGATAGAAGTGTCCAGACGTATGCACCCTGTATTTTCCTTATATAAATCCAAACAATCTAAAAGCCATTCTTTTTTAAATCTCCTCATTCTTTGTGCAAGGCTCCTGTAATGATATGGCCTGATAGCACCTAATAGGGCCATTATGGGAGGGTCTTTGTCTTTCTCAGGTGTGGAATGCCATACATATTAATGAGAGATCAAGCCTCCTGCATAAAGCTTTCTCAAACAAAACACGTCATTAAAAATGTAAAAGACTTTATTGACTTATCTGAATGAGTAGTCAGGATGATTCTCACATAGTTTTGGAGCAAATATTCTAGGCTATGTGATACAATTTTCAAAAGTCTTGTGAAGAAATAATCAATATGTGTTTTGTGGTCTTATTTCAGCAACTTTTATTTTTATTTTTTTCAATAACCACGCATAAACATTATTCTATTAAAAATACAAACATGTACATACATGTTGCTCAGATATCATGGATGCCAAGTTTGTGCTATATAGAGTGAATTTACACCTTTGCCATTAACATGTTTATAAATAACTGAAAAAAGCACAAATGTCAGTGCATGTCAAAACATCCCAAGGGCCCCAAAAACACTCTGGTCCCCAGAGGGTTAAACGGCGGGCAGGGCTAATAGCCTTGGGTCTGGAGCACCGAGCCCAAAATCTTCCGCGTTTCCACTGTCTCTGCAGCGCTTCACTAAAACCCGCCCGTAACACGCCTCTCTTGAACAGCGTCACACACACCCATCATTTCACCAACAAATGGAAGTTTTATCAGAAAACTAATCAGAAAGAAATCGCTAGAAACAGCGAGATCGAAAAACAAACATGATAAAAGTGACCGTTTGCTGCCATTTTTTTTGTTTACTTGAATATTTAAAACCCCAGCATCGATGTTTTACCACAGGTTTACAATAAAAAGTGACACATTGATCATAATGAATTAATTTGTGTCAAAATTGGACATTAGTCACATAGAAATGGTATACCGTTAGGTCTAGGCTATTTCACAAAAGAAAGAGGACAGACTTACTTATTCCTTCGAGGCTGTTTCTGTTTATTTGGTAGATACAGGACATATTTACATCACATTTAGAAAGAATTATAATTTCTACAAATATGCCACCAAAAATACGACCTGATGAGCTTTCCCAGTAGGCTACAGTAGTTAGCTAAGTTTTATTTTCAGTCAGAGAAACAGAGAAAGCTTTATTTTATGATAGTCCGGTATAAAGAGACGAGGCTACTGACAGATAAAATAAAAATATGATTATGATAGCCTTTATGATTTGTCTGATTTCTTCAAGCGGTCATATTTACCATGTTTACTATGGTAATGGTTTGGGCACTAGTCTTTTGCATCGCGTATAAATATTTCTGCCTTATACGGTGATCAGAATCCACATCGGATCACAAACAGAAGGCTTTCAAACATGAAAGTGAGTTTTGAGGTAAATTAGTCTTTAATGCTGATGTTAGCTGAAATCCTCCGGCGCTGGCGTCTCCAGACTCGGGTAAACCTGTTCGTAACCACTCCTCTAGCCCGAGCTGGCCCGCTGTGGACCAAGGTGTTCGGCGGTCCAGAAACCCTGGCCGTTGGCCCCGAGGAGCCCCGACGAGGCCCGATCAAGCCCGGGAGTGACAGTGGAAACGCGACTGGCCCTGGCACGCACTAGCACGCCCGCTTTTGGCCCGACAGTGGAAACGCGGCTATGAGCATGTGTACACATGTGTACCAGATGTGGGCCGGATCTGGGCCGACACTATGTTGCTGTCTGAATCGGCCTTTCCAGCTGATGCTCGACCCAACGCTTCTCTATCAATCAAACCAATCCCCATTGTCACCAATCCATCTTTCCAACCCCTGGATTAAGACTATGTCCTTTCAAAACTTCACATTTTAAAAATACTTACAGGCTTTCAGAGCGAAGAGTGTTGTCTCCATTGAATTATGACCTTGAGTTGGTAGAGTCCTGTGATTCCAGTCCTGGTTGGCTTAAAAAAACAAAAACAAAAAAACAAAAACAAATTCTATTCTACAAAATGTTTTTTACAAAACGTTGCAATATCACCAACTATTTCTAACAGTAACGGACATGATTATGGAAGTAAAATAATGACAAAAAAGCTTGTTGAATTGCACTACTTGAAAAAAATATGCATTGCATTAACCCTGCTTGCATTTTAATTGTTTGAAATTCAACATGATTGTATATTTAAGCTGTGAATATTTCAATTAAAAACTTTTTACACACGTTTTCATTAATAAACTAAGAAAACTAAACAACCGAGAGAAATATATTAATATATTGTGAATACATTTCAGCCCATTAAAATGCAAGCAGGGTTAATGCAATGCATATTTTTTCAAGTAGTGCAATTCAACAAGCTTTTTTGTTTCAAAAACATTTGTCATTTTTTTATTCCATACATGATACCACACAGGCCTAATATAATATGCATGAAGTTTTATCTTATACTTATCATAATTTATTTTCCTTACCAGAACGACCAGATAGCTTCTCTCCCTCTCACTTTCTTGTGTTGTCTTCTCTTTAAATTAAAACATTATAGCGAAACTTCATAGGTTTTTCCAGTGCAAAAATGTCCTCTGTCATTGTAGACACCCTGAAATAACACAGAAAAAATAACAATAATCACTGTAAAGCTAAAAATATGCCACCTTATTATAATGCACTGTATTCAGTCAACTGTTCAATCTCTCACCCCACTGTAATTGATAATTCTTTATAATTTGTCATAGTTTATAGTTATTATATGAAGCTAATCACATTCTGTAAACATTATTGATTACCTAATATGGCACTATCTCATTTCTAAATTTGATATCTCTTACTGATTAGTTAAGCTTGTTTCCAAATGAGTTAGTAGTAGCTGAAGTGTTAATCTAGTTCTTCTCATTTGTGCTGCATTACTTTCTGCAGAGTTGCTTATTAATGACGGACCGTTATTCTATAATCTGACCACTAAAGTAATTGCACCCACCTTTAATTGTACTTCCTCACCACAAGGAGGAGAACTTCTTGCCAAACCCAGAGATGGCTGTGCCAGTCACAGAAAAAAGTGAAAATAAAAGGAGAAAACCAAGAGATTAATATTGGTTATAAAAAGTATTCTACAATTAATTACATGCCTTTTTGCAAATGAAAAATATTTCAGAAAAAACATTGATTAATAATACTCATTGACTGGCCCATGCATTACTTAAACTAGGCCTTTAAAGGAGTAGTTCACTTCAGAATTAAAATTTCCTGATAATTTACTCTTCCACACGCTATCCACGATGTTCATGTCTTTCTTTCTTCAGTGGGAAAGAAATTAAGGTTTTTGAGGAACACACTCCAGGATGTTTCTCCATATAGTGACTTCAATGGGGTCCAACGGGTCGAAGGTCCAGATGTGAGTTTCAGTGCAGCTTCAGAGTCTCGACACGATCCAGCCGAGGAATAAGAGTGATCTAGACAAACCAGCGGACATTTTATAACAAAATAAACATTTATATACTTTTTAACCACAAATGCTGGTCTTGCTCTAGCTATTCCTCGGCTGGATCGTGTCGAGACTCTGAAGCTGCACTGAAACTCACATCTGGACCTTCGACCCGTTGGACCCCATTGAAGTCACTATATGGAGAAACATCCTGGAATGTTTTTTCTCAAAAACCTTAATTTCTTTCCCACTGAAGAAAGAAAGACATGAACATTTTGGATGACGTGGGGGAGAGTAAATTATCAGGAAATTATCATTGTGAAGTGAACTAATGCTTTAATAGTAACAGACTAAAAGTACTAGTTCCATCTTGGAAACTCTGCTCACCTTCTCCTAATTTCCCAGCCTGTTCTGCAGCTCCTCCTGGCAGAATTTTAGACATAAGGCCGTCTCCATCTACACCCATCGGACCCGTCTGACCCGCGGCGGCACTGCCGATCCCACCGGGCCTTAGAGGAGCCTTGGAGCCTAGAGAATCACGGGAACATCGTCAACAGACACATATATCCCACTTCATACGGATATGGGTGGAAAAATAGTAATCCAAGAAAATGTAATGATCAGACACTCATGAATCCTCAAGACACAGTACAGAGCACATGTACAGCACTTTATCTCCCTTGAACAGTGGCATTATAAAGAAGTGGTTGAGTAGACCGCTTGAATTATTGCCTTGTTCGTTGTGTAACTATCAAAAAGCACCCCTCACAAAGATGCCACTGCCAAATAAAAAAAATGTCAAGTTCACCAAACTTGAACCCAGCTTGAAATTCATGTATAGAACATCTCTGCCAACAGAAGCGGATTCTCATTGGCATGACGTGAAATATCGCCATTTCAAAAATGACATTTTTCCACAAATTGCTGTCTCTTTATTTCGGGCCACGTTTCCTTTCATGCACCCATGCTTTTTATTGCTTTTACTAAATATGAAGAGTTTCATGTATGATGACTCATCATTATAGTATACAGTATATTTTCTTTGAAGTATATACTGTCATTACATGGCTGTCCTGCCGATATTTACAGATCAAAAGTATACACTAATTCTTCACTAATTTATTTGGTGTAACCAGGGTTTGAAATGAAGTGTTTTCCCTCACTGGCCAATTTGACTACTACATTTTTAAGTTACCGGCCATTCAGAACCTCTACTAGCCAAAAAAAAGAAATTAACCAGATTAGCTACGTCACAGCTTGAATATATATATATGTGTGTGCGTGTGTGTGTGTATAAGATATATAAATGTGTCTGTGAATAAACATTAAGGGCCCTATTTTAACGATCTGAAACGCAAGTGTCAAAGCGCAAAGCGCAAGTAACTTTGTGGGCGGATCCCGGCGCTGTTGCTATTTTCCCGGCGGGATAAATGCCTCTTGCGCCTGGCGCAAATCTAAAAGGGGTTGGTCTGAAGTAGCTTCATTATTCATAGGTGTGGTTTGGGCGTAACGTGAAATAAACCAATCAGAGCGTCATCTCACATTCCCTTTAAGAGCAGGTGCGCATGTTCTAAAGCGGATTCCTATTATAACGGCGGATTTGCCAGGCGCGCGCCAGGAGCGGTTCACAGCGAGGAGAGCAACGTTCTCGTCAGGGCCGTAAAACACAGAGAAGTGACATTGGGGATGGAGAAACCCACCCAAATTAGCTTCTGTTAAACAGGCGTATGATAATTTGGGTAAATGTGTAAGCTACATGTATGCTTTTATAATAAATTGTCTATCTATCTATCTATCTATCTATCTATCTATCTATCTATCTATCTATCTATCTATCTATCTATCTATCTATCTATCGTAATAATGTATGATTTGCGAAAATAAAAACTGGTGCTTAGATGAGAGAATCAAAGTGTATGCGCGTTGTGCACACGCTACATTGATTATGGCCAAGCATGCGCCCTTAAAATAGCATAAAGAACAACGCGCAACGCGCCACTGACTTTAGACTACTTTTTTTCTGGTCAGTGGCGCAATTGTTTTATAGAACAGCAAAATAGCATGAGGGAAAGTTTGCGCCGGAACACGCCTCCTCTTTGCGCTGAACCGCCCCGGGGAGCGCAAGTGTATTTCTTAGTTAACCGACGTGTGTCTGTGGAGGGAAAAGCCTGCTTTGCACCGGTGCAAAATAGGAATGATACATGCGTCAGTGTACAAAGTCCTTTGCGTCGGGTGCAAGATAGGGCCCTATAAGTAACATGCCAAGTGATTTGACAGCGTTATCACAACAGTTGATTTTGACCCGCATTAGGCGGGTTGGTGGGTATTAATTTCAAACCCTGGGTGTAACATTTGTTTTTCCCCACGAAGGCCGAATGTATATCAGTGGCAGGCACAGTGTTATTTTTGGCCGGGCTTGCATGTAAGAAATGCTGCAGCTGCATGAATAGACAGACATAACCCCTGTAGCAGATCTAGACAGGTGGAGCTGGGGAGGGGGAGCTGGGCCGGGGGAGCTGGGGAGGGGGAGCTGGGCAGGTGGAGCTGGGGAGGGGGAGCTGGGCCGGGGGAGCTGGGGAGGTGGAGCTGGGGAGGTGGAGATCTGCTACATAACTCCTGTAGCAGATCTAGACAGGTGGAGCTGGGGAGGGGGAGCTGGGCCGGGGGAGCTGAGGAGGGGGGGCTGGGCCGGGGGAGCTGGGGAGGTGGAGCTGGGGAGGGGGAGCTGGGGAGGGGGAGCTGGGGAGGTGGAGCTGGGGAGGTGGAGCTGGGGAGGGGGAGCAGGGGAGGTGGAGCTGGGGAGGGGGAGCTGGGGAGGGGGAGCAGGGGAGGTGGAGCTGGGGAGGGGGAGCTGGGGAGGGGGAGCTGGGCAGGTGGAGCTGGGGAGGTGGAGCAGGGGAGGTGGAGCTGGGGAGGTGGAGCTGGGGAGGGGGAGCAGGGGAGGTGGAGCTGGGGAGGGGGAGCTGGGCAGGTGGAGCTGGGGAGGTGGAGCAGGGGAGGTGGAGCAGGGGAGGTGGAGCTGGGGAGGTGGAGCTGGGGAGGGGGAGCTGGGCAGGTGGAGCTGGGGAGGGGGAGCTGGGGAGGTGGAGCTGGGGAGGGGGAGCAGGGGAGGTTGAGCTGGGGAGGTGGAGCTGGGGAGGGGGAGCAGGGGAGGTGGAGCTGGGGAGGTGGAGCTGGGGAGGGGGAGCTGGGGAGGGGGAGGTGGAGCTGGGGAGGGGGAGCTGGGGAGGGGGAGCAGGGGAGGTGGAGCTGGGGAGGTGGAGCTGGGGAGGGGGAGCTGGGGAGGGGGAGGTGGAGCTGGGGAGGGGGAGCTGGGGAGGTGGAGCTGGGGAGGTGGAGCTGGGCCGGGGGAGCTGGGGAGGTGGAGCTGGGCCGGGGGAGCTGGGGAGGTGGAGCTGGGCCGGGGGAGCTGGGGAGGGGGAGCTGGGCCGGGGGAGCTGGGGAGGTGGAGCTAGGGAGGGGGAGCTGGGGTTGTGGAGCTAGGGAGGGGGAGCTGGGGAGGTGGAGCTGGGGAGGGGGAGCTGGGGAGGTGGAGCTGGGGAGGTGGAGCTGGGGAGGGGGAGCTGGGGAGGGGGAGCTGGGGAGGTGGAGCTGGGGAGGTGGAGCTGGGGAGGGGGAGCTGGGGAGGTGGAGCTGGGGAGGGGGAGCTGGGGAGGTGGAGCTGGGGAGGTGGAGCTGGGGAGGGGGAGCTGGGGAGGTGGAGCTGGGGAGGTGGAGGGGTTCAGAGGAACCAGCTTACAGCAAACACCATTCACACGCTGAGCAAGAAAGCTCCTTGACTCCCAAATCAGCAGAGGCCGGTCAGCTTGCGTCGTCTAGTAAATTATGTGATTGCTATCAGATTGCACGTAAAGGACCGATCAGCCTGAGACATCTAGAGTTTCATGAATTAACTAGATATTTACATTATTGTTACCTATAGGTTCTTTCTCACTGATATATTAAATTCATCATACTTGTATATCCCTGGTATTTAGTAAGAGCACTGAGCAACACGGCTAACATTTGGTAAAATTACCACACACTGAATCCACAGTAAATAAATAAAAGGCAACCATGGTATGCATATGAAAAAATGCTGTCCTTTGATTGAGATTTAAGTGAATCTAGGCCATGTTTTTTTTTAGCAAAATTACCTATCCCGGTAAGTGGAGGTTGAGCTATTTTGGCAGGCTGGCCGGGGACTGCTTTAGCTCCAATAGCAGTGGCAGGGGTCGGCTCTGGTTTAGTCTAGTGGAGACAAGAGACACACGTTCATAAAATACACCTATTCATTTCATATATTAAAACTTCTGCTTATATTGTAATTTAAAGTTCAATTGATATGGTGTAATTATATTTTCTTTTTGTAAGAAGAATAAATTCATATTTAATGTGAAATTAAACAAAATCAATATTATGATTTAACCAACTTTTAAAAGTGCTGTTTAAAAGAAAACTATAACTCACTCTTTCAATCTATAACTTAAGCAGGCACTAAAGAAAGGGGAGTTTTGTAACAGAGCAGAGTATAGAACAGAGATGGTGAATACAAGAAATGTGTTAGGCATACATTCGAAACATATAGACAAAAGATTATGTAACTATGCAAATGTGAATAGTAGAATGGCATTAGAAGAAAAATAAGATTTGCACTTCCTGGGGGTGAAAATTGCCAGTGCTTGCAAGGCAGCAACAGAATAGTCTTAAAGTTTCAGGTAAGCCTTTTAGCTCTTTGACGTTGTTATGCACATAGCATGTGTCTTGTTTTTAGTTGGCTGCACTGAAGCATTGACAAACATAATGCAGTATTCTTGACCTAAGATTTTAAAAAGTTATTAGACAGGATAAACAATCAGGATAGGATTCTAAGTTAGGATGTTTCTATAATACAGGCCCAGAAGAACAAGGCCTATCCAGAATATTTGAGCACTATCAATACAGTGCTGCCTTGCAAGACCTGTAATAAACCAGGTGCAGGAAAAACAGATAAAAAAATAATAAGGTTCATCTCATCTGGCCACAGTTATCTGAGTCTTACTTCTGATGGCTTTACTCTTAAAAGAATAGTTCCCCTCAAAATTAATATTTGCTGTTAATTTACTTTCTTTCTTTAGCAGAACACTAAATATGAACCCATTTTCCTTGGCGATTCATAAATTGCAAGTCAACGGGTGCCGTCACTTTGAGAGTCAGAAAGCAGATTCAGGCAACTCAAACTAAATCCCCATGGCTCCTGATGACATGTTGAAGTCTTATGAAGCAAAACGATGCAAGAAACTGAACATTATTTAAAACATTATTACCTGTAATCCATAGTCTCAGGCAAATGGTCCTGTGCACATTCACTAGAGTCTGGAGCTCAAGCTTGTCCTCGCATGACGAAAGCGAAATGGCATTTCAATGCACGACTCATGACAACAGAGGCTCTCTAGCTCTGCTGTCACCGCATGGTACTGAGAACATGAGCACCACCACATCTCAAGAGCCCTCTGTCTCTCCAAGGCTTGTGGTTAAGGCGCTGCCACTGCTTCCTTCATCTCTCTCAATTATTTATTGGTATATTTAGGTATGAACAAGTAGGGCTGGGCAAAATCTTCTTCTTGTTTTACATCAGAATCATCAACCATTTTTGTCCAGCCTTTTTTAAACTCCTTTCCTTGCTGGTGTTAAACTGCTGATGAAGGCGTTTGATCTGCACATGCGTCCTCCCTCTCTTTTGTAAACAATATATTTCATGCATGATTTTGCCTCTGCGCATACAGTACATCAGAGGTAGGCAGCCTCTGTTGTCAGAAGGGATGCTATTTTGCTATTGTGCATATACATCATGTGAGAGATCTCAAGGCTATGGATTACAGGTAATAATATTGTAAATAATGTTTCGTTTCTTGCACAGACTGATTGTTTCGCTCCATAAGACCATATATAGACCTTTCATAAGAATATATCATCAGGAGCCACAGGGATTAATTTTGTGTTGCCTGTATCTGCTTTTTTGACTCTCAAAGAGAAAGCACCCATTGACCTGCATTTATGAATCACCAAAGGGGGCATCATCTTAAGGGGCAAATTTACTAAACAGGTCAAATTAGCATGAGAGCGCAATTCCAAAGCGGCGCCGATGGGAGTGGAAAGTTCTGCGCATGATCTACTTACGACGCGCAAATTAAAGAACACAGACGCAGTCAGACCAACGCAATCTAGCAGGTAGCGTCTGTTTTAAGAAGTGCTTTTTTTGGGGCGGTAAATAATGGCGCAAACACCAGTACATTGACGAGCGCAAACCTTAGTAAATCACCTTGCAGTATTCATTTAAATAACCTTGTCCCATAAATGTTGTGCCTGAAAGGGAAACTCCTACAAATGTGTATGCAATAAGGTCAGCCGCAAAAATAACTGTGGCTTTTCAGCGCTAATTTTTCACTGCGTGTCTTTAGTAAATCCTGACAGTAGTTTTTTAACGCCAAAAGAGGGTTTGCGCTGGCACAAGCTGTTATTAAATCTGGACCATAGTGTGCTACTGAAGAAAGTCACCTACATCTTGAATGGCCTGAAGATGAGTAAATTAACTAATCCTTTAATGAACCCTGAAACTCTGAAAAGCTACACTACTTACTAATATGGCTCAATCTGACTAAGCATAGATTTAAGAAGAACAGGAAAAATAATTAAAATTCTGTGACATATTACTGCAAGCATTCATAAATCTCATCCATAATGGTCATTAAGTCTAAAGATTATAAACTTCCCAGGAACATGCTGAATAGGAGACACTATTTTTAAGAAAATATCTGGAAATTTAATTAAATTACTTATTATGTATGTCTCAAAATATTTACTTACTGCAGCTGGGGAGGTCTGTGCTACTGAGGCGGGTTGTCGAGCCATTGGACCAGTCTGGCCAGGTTTAGCTTGCAGTTGCTGGCCTTGTACTAACTGTGGTTGCGCTGTGCCTGTGGCAGATATCTGTGACCCTGACCTGGTAGCTGATGTCTGTGCCTGCTGTTGAAGCTGTGCTCTCTGGCCTTGCTGCCCATCAACAAGTGGCTGGGAGACAGCTTGCCTGCTTGAACTCGAAGGTCCACCTTGTCCCTTCTGTCCAGGCCCAAGAGATCCTTGTTGCCGGGATGACGAGGGGTGGTCCTGTTGCTTCCTACTGGAGGACCCTTGATGGTGGGAGGACTGTTTTCCAGAGCGGGAGCTATGTTGGTGGCCTGAGGTGTCACGGGAATAATCTGAGGATTGGTATCCCTGAGAACGAGAGTCTCCCCTCCTCCCTGAAGACAAGGAGCGGGAGTCATGCCGCATGGATGGATCCTTTGAGGAACGTGATGATCGAGAGGAACGAGGCTCATCTGAGTGGCGTGATGAGTGCCTACCAGAATTTCCACTGCTTTGATGACGTTGCTCTCTAGAGGAAACATGGCGGGTTTGGCCATAATCATCTTGTGGCCAAAGATCTTCTGGTGGCTCATCGTAATCATGGTATGTGTGCTTGACATGGCCTCGCCTCCCAGAATGACCACTGCTGCCATAGTGGCGGGAACCACGAACATCACGGGGCTTCTCAAACCAGTCTGTCTCCTCTTGACCGAGATGGTATGCTTTGGAAACCAAAAGCAGATCACAGTCAATCTCGATGTCTGATGGTGAAAGACGATTGCACACTGAGACCATGCAAAAGAAAAAGAAGAACAAAAATAGCCAGGCTTAAAGAAAAAGCATGCAATGTATTTAAACTCAATATACAACATATAAAACAATTATCTCAAATGGATGTCAAAACCATTCAATATCACACACAAATGAAACACCTTGGAAAAGAACAAGAGTGGGCAAAAATAAAGAGACCACACAGCAACTCATGCAGTTTTTGGAACTGAGCACAACATTGAGAGTCAGTTTTATTGAAAGCTGCATGTTGCCTGAAGACAAAACATGGGCATGCACTTGATTTTCACTTCTTTACTTCAGCTATTCACTCTCTTTCTCTGGGTGGGTGGGGGATGTTTAAAGTGGGCAGTAACGCTGGCATTCAGCTCCCAATTACCTTCGCTGTCAGAAACAGCACAATGCATATCGTCAATTATATACATATCATCTGGTTTGTAGACATGGGTCCGGGGCAGGTCTCGAATATGGTCCTGCACATCGGGTAGAGAGTGACTTGAACCATATGAATTTGATGGATAGCCGAAAGCCCTCCCAACACCCATAAGCTTTGTCATGAGGTGGGAGTTCTCCTTTTCTGAATATTGAGACTGCAAAGTGGGGCGCACACTGTGGCCATAGTTGCTGTGGTATGACCGGTCTACACGGTCCCGTTCATATGACCTGCTTCTGTAGCTCCTCTCACAGGGAGGGATTTTGTCCATGCCACAGCCAGTTGAACGGGACCTGCCATAGCCATAGAGACGTTCATCATTATAGTAGCCCCGTTGTTGACTGTAAGTACTCCGTAGCCCATAGATGTCATCCTGAAGTTTATGGTAATGGGAACCTGAGCCATAACCACTGGTTGTAGAGGGGCTCATGGTGTAAGAGGCCAGATCTGCCTCCACATCATGAGCTTCCTCAATTGGGGAAAACTTGGACATCTTCTGCTCAATGCCTTGTTTACGATGTTTGCTCCTCTTGGAGGACATGACGGCTGAAGGGCACAGGTTCTTTGAAGAGTGCTTTTGGGCTGCCCATGTAGGTGTTGAGTGACTGCTGTCATCATAGTAATATGATGATCCCCCACCCATGCTACTGCTTCCCACTACCCGGCCATGCGTATTTGCCCCTTGTGCTTGGTAGCTGCAGGTGCTCTTACCCCTGCCATGATGCTGGTCGTACAGATCTGTATCACGTTCATCCTCTGGTCTGCCAAAAGAGCTCCCCCCTCGAGTGTGAAGTCCATCACTCCCATATCGTCCATGACCCTCATTGCGATGTGAGTCTAAACTAGTGCCTTCTTTGGTGAGTTCACATATGTCATCGATCATGACATAGTTCCTTGGGACATTCTGATCTAGGTTGGAGGATCCATATAGGCCTTCACTGGAGTACATAGAGGGGCTTTCCATTGAATGTATATGGTCAGATAGTGTTGTCTGCCCATATGTATTGGTAGGAATTGTATTATATTGCCCATAGGAACTGGCTGCAGTTACTGTATATCCATATGTATTTGCAATAGTTGTTGTGTACGGCCCATAACTACTGGATGAGATTGATGTGTATGGCCCATAACCAGAGGTTGCGGAGGTTGTTAAAGACCCACCATATGTATTTGAAACAGAAGAGGAGTAGGGACCATAAGTGCTTGCCATAGTAGTGCTGTATTGGCCATAAGATGAACCCAAACCAGACTGGCTGTAACTGATATCTTGGGAAGTGGTAGTTACTACAACTGTAGGATTACTTATAACCTCATAATTAGTGGGCATCTTGTGTTCAAGGTCAGCAAGTGATGTCTGTCGTGGCTTTTGGTGAAAAGTGAGAGTGTCTGTCTGTGGCTGATAATTGCTTACTTGACTGACCGGATAGGGGGGTGCCTGGCTTGGGTATGGTGTACTGTGGGTTGGATAAGGGAGTGGACCAGTAGGTGGTAGGGTAGGCTGAAACCCTGGTTGACTTGGCTGTGCTGGAGGTAGCACTGAAGTGTCTGTTGGATATGGAGGCTGGCTCTGTGGGAAGACTTGGGAAGGAAATGTCCCATGGACCTGATAAGATAGGGTTGGATAAGTCTGCAAAGGGGTGGGTTGGGGGAGAGCTTGAGCTTGGGTGACTGACGGATAGGGAGGTTGGTTGAAACCTGTGCTCTGTGGGGTAGGTGCCGCTGGGTGACTTTGGGGGTACTGGTACGACATGAAAGATGATGTGGGGGGAAACTGGGCAGCAGTGTTCAGCTCACAAGTAAACTGGCTGAGTGGTGCCGTGCTAGGTCTGGTCATTAGCCCGTTGCTCTCAAAGGATGAGGCCACAGCTGTCAGGCGAAGATTGTTGAGCTCAGAGTCTGACATATAGTCTCGCGAATCACCCATGCAGCGCAGGTATGTTAGCTCCCTCCTGTCTCTATCCTTCGCCAATGTTTCTTTTCGCTGTGTAATGCCCAACTCCAGGTATCTAAGTTTGGCGTCAATTTCCTTTTCCTCCTCCTCCAACTCAGCCTGCTGTTTACGTAGCTTTGTAGATTCCTGCTCAACAGCCTTCAGCTCATGGGTCAAGTCCTTAAGTAGACTGGCCTTTGCAGCTAAACGAGAACTCCCTTTCAGAGATGGCAGAGAGGGCACAAGTATGTGGGATAGGTTAGGGGTGAGCATAGGCAGTTGTGTATCCTCTGGTGGAGGGCTTGGCAAGGTCCTCTTCACCTTCCTTAGGAGGGAGCTCTGCTGCAGGGCTGCCAGCTGCAAAGACACAGGGCCCATGAAGAGTGAAAGAGCAGGACCATGAAATACAGAGGACAACACAATGTTATATATTAGAGTACTACACATAACTACAAGCATAGCTCAAACTACTGGTTTAATATGATATAAAACTGTAAGAGTACACATTCCTGCCCATTTTAATAAAGATTCTTATTGAAATCAATGGCATTCTGACCAAACACATTATCTTGCCTTTTTGGCCATATATACAGCAAGGCAATACATTGTATTGCTGCTGTAATAATAACGAGTTTCTTTTTAAAAGAAAGAGGAGGTCTGTGGCACAAGCAAGCAAAAAAGGCCCCAGAAACTGATTGAAAGGTAATTTACTCCACTCAAGAATGCAAAAAAGTGCATGTGAAAACATATTTTGAATGTACTTCATGAATACTGCATACTGTACTGTTAGCGGAAAACTAATAACAACACCATAACAAACAACGACAAACAACATTGAAACAAAATGACACCAGCAAAGCAATTGCCATTTTTTAGCAACTCAGGCTTGCAGACATAGACATAATAATTAATATCACACTGCAACCTCATGGTCAAGACCACTTCAATAATTACATTTTCCTCATATATAATATATGTAAACAGCAGAAACACCACCACCTGAGTGATACTGTTATAATTTTTCACAAGTTCATATCGTCCCTTATACAAGGCAAGTGCAAGTTTGCAATCAAAGAGATACTAAATGAACCATACCTGACTCTGAAGGGCTTGCTGTTGATAAAGTGAAATCCTAGCCTTGGTATTTTCATCTGTAGTAGGACTGAGAGGCTTAGGGTCTGACAGAGATCTCTGAATATTCTTCATCGGGCGGGGAAGGGCCTGATGTCTCTGTGATGGCTCGGCAATACAGGACTTCTGCTGTGGGGTGACATGTGCTTTATTCAGCCTCTCGCTAGAAGAGAATGATGTTTCTATGATGCGTTGTGGAGAAGAAAGAGGAGAAACAGGGGAATACAGCACCTGTGGAGATTTAGGTTGTTGCCGGATCAAGCTGGACAGAGACTCATTATGCAGGTGATGCTGCTGGTAACCGAACTCCAAAGGATCAGGCCTCCGCCTCCCAAACTTCCCAGAACTCTGTTGACCTGGGGAGAGTGAATCAGCTGAACCAACTAACTGGATACTGGTGGGACTGACAGTGGTAGCAATGCTTATCTGTGGAATAACTATGCTTTGAGACTGAGTCTCAGGGTCAGTTTGGCAAGCTAAGCTTTGACCCTTCTGTGTTCTCTCAGGACCAGAAATATAGTGGACAATTTCAACCTTGTTGGGGTCTGGGATGGTGACATGTATGCTCGGGGATACTCTAACCAGCTGCTCTGTCTCTGTTTGGCAAGAACAATCTTGAATGGTCTGGATGGCAATGCTGGAGGATGCTGTCTTAGCAGTTGAAGTGGTTAATGGAGATGCTTCGGATTTGTGGTCTACACCAGATTCAGCAGAATGTCTTGAGTAACGGGAACGTCTGCGTCTAACTGGCTGCTCCCACTCTGCCTTGTCTTCGTCATCATCTGTCTGAACACTGCAGTCCACACTGCGCTTAGTCCGTCGTCTTCTTGATACCAGATACCTCTCCTCTCCATCTTCATCATCTGTTTGCACACTGCAGTCTACACGTCTTTGGGGGAACATTGTCACTTCTCCCTCATTTCCATCTTGCAGTCGAGGCATAGATCTTTGTTTACGCATGGACCAGATTGCTGGCTGATCTTCACTATTTCTCAAGCATATCTCTGATGTAGAGTTTGGTAGTGATCTTAAGAAAACCTGGACATCATTATACAACATATCTGAGGCCAATTCCTGTGACTGAATCATTCTGCCAGCTTGATCACTCAGGATTTGAGTATTTGAACTGGCTGCAGCAACAGCTGTTGCAGTCTTCTGTCTCTTTTGTTCCTCAAGCTGCTGCTGTAACTGTTGTTGCAAAGACTGTATCTGGTCAAGCTGCTGTTTTTGTTGAGCTAGTTGCTCTCTCTGCAGGACCAACTGGCTTTCTCTCTCAGTTTGCTGCTGCTGCAAAACTTGTTGCTTTATAGTCTGCAATTCCTGAATCTCTCGCTGTACAAGTATCTGCTCTTTTTCTCTATGCCTCTGCAACTCTGAACGCTCCCGCTCAAGCTCTTCCTGAAGCCTTTGCTGTCGCAATTTTTCCAGCTCCACTCTCTCTCTCTCAATTTGCAAAAGTTGTTCCTGCTGTTGATGCAGTCTTTCCTCTGTTTCTTTTTCCTGAGTTGGAGCAAGATTTCTGATAGCAGTAGCAGTAGGTCTACCTCCTTGAGATGATGGGGGTGGCTGTGTTTTGGGAGGAATAGGATGACCCTGCACTGGAGGATAAGGTTGAGCAGACGATTTAGATTGTGGTAGTTGGTGATGTAATAGAGGCTGGGCAGTGGGCTTGGCCTGAAGGTAGGGCTGAGATAGATTCATTGGTTGCAACTGGATCTCAGGTTGGCTCATTGCCACGGCTACTGGTGTTGAAATAGGTGCTGATATGACAGAACCAGCAGGTACAGAAGAGGACTGAATTGGTTGTGTAACAGTTCCAGCTACTGTTAAGCTTACTGGAGAATTACCAAGGTACAATGGAGTATCTTGAACTGTTGTGATAGACTCAGGTACTTTTATAGATGTTGTAAGAGGGAGAGGATTAGGTGTAGGACATTGGAAAAGTGTCTGCCCAGTCATTGGAGCTAGTGGCGATCTAGTTAGGCTTGCCAATGGTACTGGTGTCATATTTGGTGTAGGGTAAGGTCTGTATACCCCTCTTAATAAAGGACGTAGCATAGAAGCTGGCTGGGTTGTAATTGGAACTGTAGATGCAATTGGTGTGTTTATAGTTGAATAGATCATCCCATCAGCTGATCTAATAGCTGATGGATACATAGCTCGAAGACTGGCTTGTCTTGCATTTATGAGATCAGTTAGAGCTTGACTATGGGAAAGAGGCTTTCCATCTGAGCTGTACTTGAAACCAAATCTAGGACTTTGGTGCAGATTCATTCTACTAGGCGGACCACTGCTTCTTTCGGTGCCCAACTGTAATATATCAGGGTTACTACTATATCTATCTATGGAGTTAAGAGCTGCACACATGCGACTTATCTCCCTAGCAGTTGTGGCACTGTACTGGGCAAGATTAGACTCTGCAAAATCACCTGAGAAATATCCATAATCTGAGCTCATATTGGTCAAGGAGCTGTACCTTCTAATTGGTAGATCAGCAACATCATCCTGACGAAGATCTGTGTAGGAGCCATATTGAAGCCCCATGCCAAGGTACCCTCCATCATAGCCATCCTTTACTGTGTCTGTGAATAATTCTCCAGAGCCATGAAAAGGGGGATCAAACTTGGCTGAATATGATGACAATCCTGCCTCTGCAAGGTTGGTTTCAGACATTGATGGTTGAAGCCGTCCAGGGAGAGGCAATGTGTATGATTTAATTGCGTAATCTTGGTATGTCTGTCCATCTTGCCGTAAATCAAGTTGTGTTCTTGATGATAGCTTAGAAGTCTCATCTGTGACTGGTTTCTGGGAGAATGGACCACCCACACAGCTGCCACCAAAGGGCAGGTTATAAACCATGTCACAGCAAGTCACTTGATTTTCTGATTTTATTTGCCCAGTTAAATTCATCGCATCCTGGCCTTCCTCTGATTTGATAAGTTGTGTGATAGTAGCTCCTTGTGCAGCGCCATCTATCTGGACCATCATCACATGAGGCTTGACGTTTGTTAGATTCATGATTCCTGTCTCTGATGGCTTTCCTCTTAACTCAAGCGAACCTCCAACACTATAAACCTCAGATGTCATAGCCGGTGAGATGATATTAACCTCTGTGGCAGTGCTTGTCTGAGTGACAAGCATATCCTTTTTGATTAGAGGTAGTTGGCTAGATAAGTTCAACTGAGCAAAAGAGGCAGCTTGTTGTTGTTGAAGTTGATGATGTTGCTGAAGCTGCTGCTCAAGAAGTTGTTGTTGTTGTTGAAGCTTCTGCTGCTGTTTAAGTAACTGCTCTTGCTGGATACTCAGGTCTTCCAGCTTAGCATCAATCTTTGGTATAGATGGATCAATTTGTGGTGGCTTGTTTGGTGCCAGGCAAACTACTGTTCCCATATCTTTGCCCAAATCAACTCTGTTTTCAAGAGGATCACAATAGAGCACAGGGTGCTTAGGCTGAGACATGAACATAGATGCAGCTACAGTAACACTGACAGTTGTAGCTATTGGTGTCACAACATGCAGCTGCTCCTGTGTATTCAGGTTCATTATTAAGGGCTGAATAGTTGTGGATTGACGAATGGGGCTTCCTTCAACAGACCCAGAAAATTTTCGAGATTCTGTGGCTAAGGAAGTCAAATCCATTCCTTGGTCAGTCATGATAATTGGTGTTGGCTTTATGCCAGTTCGTAGATCTACTACACTTCCACTCTGTAACCTGTGTCCCAGCTCAATTCTTGAAGTACCGGGAACTGTGGAAATGCGACAAAGGGAAATGTTTTCCATTGACATTGATCCACGTGTGTACATGCTAGCAGTGGTGACCATGCTAGTTCCAACACTAACTTTTTCAGCTCTATAGCTTTTGTATAAACCATGCTGTGGTGATATTTGATGTGGTGGAGTATCAGGAGGGCTGACAGGAGGCGAGTAGGCTTCAAATGTTGATTGGCGGCTAAACCTTGTCGGTGAAGACAAAGGAGATGTTGCTGTGTTGACTGTAACTGGCTTTGGTGGACTAGTGGGCTCAAGCTCTTCTGTTCTAATCATAAAATGGATATCTTGAGAGGACTGCTGTCTAAAAAGGCATGGTGAAACAACCCCATGTGAAGTCTGAGTGCCCTGTGCCATAACTGGATAGGTGTGAGAAGCATTTCCAGATGAAGCTAACATTGAAGGGATAACTGTCTGAGTTGAAAGCTCAGCTGTTCTCCTAGCGAGAGATCGTGTTGGACTATGAAGAGGAGATGAAGTGGGAGAAACAGGAGGACTCCTTTCATGGTAAGTATAACACCTAATTGAACTTGGGCCAGATTCATTTATAGCTTCTGATGATGTTGAATTATCCCTCATTTGGAGTCCTTTGCTGATTGCCATTTTCCTTGCAGCACTTTCTCTTTGGTTGCAAGCCTGAGTGATTGCAGATATTTTTTGAGACACATTTGAAACACTAGCGGTGGTTGTGGTAGTCTGCCGACCATATAAATTGGGTTGTGTGCTGGACACTGTTTGACTGGCACTAGTTTGAGAGACAGTGACAATTTCCCTGGCATACACTCCATAAGCAGCAATAGTTGTGGCAGCAACTGCTGGTGTAATACCATTTTTACCTGTTTGATTTCTAAGTCTGTCTTTGGGCCCATCTTTTGAGAAATGCTGAGTTACTCTAACATCAGGTATCCGCCCTCCTGTCCCAGTTTCAGAAAATGATACTGGCGCTGAGAGCTGAGTGGGGCTTGTGCCAGGAGTCAGTAAAGCATTGCTTTGTTCCAGCAACTTAGCAAAGGCTGAGCTTGTATCTAGTAACTGCTTTTCTGAGTAGGACACATCCATCTCCATTTGGTCGTCAAGCTGCTTTGAAATGTTTTTTGAGGTCTGGCGGATCTCTTCATAGATATCAACCGTCTCCTCATTCTGAAAGTGAATACCATCTTGAGCAGTATACTCATATTCATCCTCAATATCTTGTCTGTTTCTAATGTCTGACTCTTGGTAGGTGTTTGTGCTGTACTGTTGTAAAGATTGCTGCGGTGTCTGCTGCTTTTGTAGTTTCTGCAACATCTCTGCTTTCCTCATCATTTCTTCATATACTTCTTCTGCACTTTTTAATTGCTTGCTACTCGAGGCAGTAGTTGTAGCAGCTGTCGATGATGTAGTTTGTGGTTTTTCGGTAGGAGAATAAAGTGACATAAAGGTTGGTAGGTTGTACTCACTACCTGATTTGTACAGCTTTGATGAAATTTCATAGCCCTCGCCATCTGAGTCAGCCGAAGGAGAGTATTCTGAGCAGGAGGATCGGTGGAGTTCCTCCATCTCGGCTGCCTGTCTTAGCTCTTCTGTTGGAGAAGCATCCTCAATTGGGGATAGATTGCTGGGGGGAGTCTTGGATCGTTCTCTACGTCTTTGTGCTCTAAGCTCTTCTTTGTCACGTTTTGTTTTTCGGACAGTGCTTCGTATTCTCTGTTGCTCCACTTCCCTCATCTTTTCCTGCTCCCTTAGGAGTTCTTCTTCTTCCCTCAATTCGTCTTCTTCTGAAGAATCCTCAATGGTAGGTAGGAGAGGGCCATGAGAGCGATGCCTGGCCTTCCTCTGCTGCTTCGCCTCCTCCAGACGCTGCCTGCGACTAGGACTACTGTCACTGTCATCTTCCATAGAGGATATGGAAGTAGGGGATATCCCCGAGGTGTAGCTAGAGGTGGTAGGTGGGAGGGTGGAGGAATATTCCCCTCTCGACCTTTCTTCTGGAGAACCTGTGAGGCTTTCCATCTCCAGCTCAGGTTCTCTGTCGAGACTCAGGTCATTGTCATTGTTTAATTCCATGTCTCGACTATAACTGCTGGTGTTGTTCAATTCGATAGTCTTGAATCTGCGCAACCCTCCTTGCGAGGCCATGAGGTCCTCTTCAGCTGATCCTTTGTATACATCACTTGTTGTTGTACTCTCCTCCTCAAAGCTACTAGAGTGGTATGTGAGACGGCGCTTTTCTTTTCCTGCATCACTAATGTGCTTTTGTGTCTTTTTTAACTTTTTGTAGCCATAGCCTTCATCCTCATCATCGTCCTCTTCTTCCATTTCTTCTTCTTCATCCACATTATCCTCATCTGCACTCATCTCCATAATTTGCCTCCTCATAAACTCCTCATCAGTAATCTCTTCAGGTTCAACATTTCTTTTTTTATGGCCACTCTTCTCTCCTACAGCAGCAATTGACCTAAACTCTCCCTCAGTTGGATCTTCCTCCTCTTCCATAATGCCTTCAAGGTCCTCATCTGAGTCAAATTCCTCTGGACTGATTGATATTGAGCGAGACTGATGCTTCCTTAAGTCACCGTGTTGCTGTTTTCCTCGCTTTTTGTCCTGTGCTCTTTCTCCTTCAGATGAAAATTTAGACTCTAGAAGGGGTCGCATGGAGCTCTCCAGCTTAATCAGCTCAGACGGACTTGGTGGTGTATGGTGCCCAGTCAGACCTCTCTCACTCATCTTCAGCTCTTCCTCCTGGATAAGACCAATAATTTCACTATGTGAACTGGAGATCCCATCAGAGGAATAGCCAGTGTCACTCAAACTCTGTGGGCTCCGAGATAAATCATGATTGCTGTTTGTCTTGGTGGTTTCCTGGGAGACCAAAAAACACATATACAAAAGATACACTTAGACAAACAAATGCTGGTGCACACCATAAATTCAATCTATAGAGTGATACTCTATCAATCAGTACACCGAGCCCTCTCTTTATAAATCTGAAAATATTCTGTTAAGAGCATGGTTTATTGAAAATCTGACAATACTATGCAACAAGCAATGAAAAGATATACAAGTTCACTTTGGCCTCTTTTTGAAAGTAATTTTAAGGTTAAAAATATTTGAGATTAAAATTTGCAAAATGATGGAGATATTACTATGAGCTAATGGCTTACCTCATAGTATTTGGTAATACTCTGTAATTCTTTCTTTTCCTCTTTTGTAGGTGTCTGAAGCGACTCTGTTGTTCCTCTCTTCAGAGTTGGTTTATTGTCCCTATCGTCAAGGTCAGGCCCCTTAATAAGTTTGGGTGCAATTTCCTTCCTCACTTCTTCACAAATAAATGCAGCAGTTGTAGACACAGGAGGTTTTGTAGCTGTAGTAGGCTGTGCAGATGTTTTTATACCAATTGCTGGTCTAGCTAGGGGGGAAGAGAAACCACTCTGTTGAGAAACTGGAGGTTTCTGCTTTGGTGACATTGCCTGAAGCCCTTGCTGCTGCTTGCTGGGAAGTTGCTGATGCCGAGGGGAACCCACCGGTTGACGGCTGGGAGATGAAGGTAGAACTGGAAGAGGGTCAAGTCCACCAGACATCAGTCTCTGAGTCTGACAGTTCAGACAGAGCCATTCTTTCTTCTGCAAAACAACAGGGAAGTTCAAGTTCAATACTCAGAATCACAAGATGATCTTTATTTTGAAAAAGGTACACAAAGTAACAAATATGAAAAAGTTATTAAAAAAACATAGAACAATGTTGCAAACAACATATTGAGTGAATACATAAATGAGTAAACTGTTGAGTGAATTATAAAAAAAAAAACACAGTTTTGGCAAATAATTGCATTAAAGTCGCGATTAAACATGAGGTAGTAACAGAACTTTACATCCGTATTGTGACATACATCCAAGTGTAATGGATTAAAAGAGTGAGACTCGGTCGCATCTATCGGTTGTTGATTGGATTTTGAGATGTGCGTACTGCACTCAAAAATTGATGCAAGCTTGCAGTCGACTGTGAAAGGGCAGGGTTTAAGAGCACACAATGATTGAGAAGTCTGGCATACACCACCAGAGAGAAGACTGCCATTTTCACAGAAAGATTAAACATTATTTTGATTAAACATTATGAGGTAATGTGAAGATGATAACTCTAAGACTCTGAAGACTCTAAAATGCTATCTGATGTTTATTCACATCTTCAAAGCATCCATTCACTCAGGGGTATCAAACTCATTTCTTGAATGGCCTAACCCTGCTCCAACACACATACCTGTAGTTTTCAAATAACCATGTAGGACTTGATGAGCTGGATCAGGTGTGTTTAATTAGGGTTGAAGTTTAACTCTGCAGGGGCTGTTTACACGACACCATTTTCGACTAAAACGCAAAACTTTTTATGCGTTTTGGCCGCTTGTTTACACGACAATGCCGTTTTGGGCGCCTGGAAACGCAAAGTTTTGAAAATGGGTTTCAAAGTGCACGTTTTTGAAACCGGTCTCCGTGTAAACAACAAAAATGCTAATTTCTGAAGACGATGACGTCATGCACATGCGCATTACATGTTCAGTCTTTAGTGTTTCATCGCCATCTAATGGCCTGGCAGCAGAATACATGGTTTTTATTTGTTTTCGTGGATCCATGTGAATGGGGATTGTTTTGACAATGTTGTCGTCTGTACGCGGAAAACTTAAAGGAAAAACTTCTCAGTTTTAAGCATATCGTTGTCGTGTAAACGTACCCTAAGTTTTACATCCCTGGTCCATTGTTTTGTGGTGCAAATGCCCCATTCAGTTCCAGTCTCCCCTGCACACATTCACACCTCCCCGGCTGGGATATGGATCTAAATATTATTTTTCCTTTATTATATTTACTGATGCCTTTCCATTCACACTGTTTTAATCCCTCATTTCTTTGATCAGACTTTTTACTTCACCATCTTTGACTTTGTATCAAATGCCCTTAAAAAAAAAGAAGAAACATTCCAATGATATTTACTTTTCCAAATAAGTCATAACACATAATCACTCCTGGTAACAGGCCCATAAGGGCTAGCTAGAATGTTTGCTTGACACAGCATCAAAACATGATAATTTATGAGATTTAAACCATGTTTTTTGCTCCAAACTCACTTTATAACATCAGTCGAGTGTTTGAAATAACCTTCTGTGATCCCATGTTGCTTCTTATCCCAAAATGAGGCAGAAAATATATTATTTTAGAGTATTCTGGGTAGCACTTTAGAATACTGTTCTGTCATTAATGAATAACTACACAGATACAAATGAGAAACACAATATTAACATTCTTATTTTTAACTGTTAACTTATATAAAACCTTGAAAAAACAAATCAGTGCACTCTAAAAAATGCTGGGTTAAAAATAATCATTGCTAAAACAACCCAGCTTGTTGGGTTGTATACATTAACCCTGGGTTATTTGCTGGGTTGTTTTTGACATAATGCTGGGTTAATCAATCTGATATTGAAGGGATTATCAGAAGGGATTATTAAATAAAAATCTCTATTATATACTCTATATAGGACAAGGACACTTTATATAATATATTTTTTTATTCAATGGCAAGTCAGTCTTTTACAATCATAAAATACTCAAAAACATTTAGGAAGTTTCAAGAGCAGCCTCTGGGAATCAGTGAGAGGAAAACTGTTCCAGTTCATTCAGTGACAATCTTATTCTATTCATATATTATATATTATTCATGTTTGCATCAACAACAGGTTTACCTTGTGCCATCTCATCTGTCAGACATTTACACTTCAACCTGCCAAACGAATAGCGCAAACACAGCCATTGAGTAAGAGGAGCATATGGCAACTTTCTTAAAGACTACGACGTTACATGATCATTCTCCATTCGTTTGGTGGAGGTGAAACTTCTTTATGTTCTGGAAGTTCGCTCAGAGTGTATATATGCTGCTTTGTAGATGCCTAGTGTTCAAGCATTTGTTAGCAAAAAATTTATCCTCCTCATTTAAGCACATATGTGTTTATGCACACTTTTAGAATTTATGCACATCTTGGCATTTCCATCAAGTGTTTATAAGATATCCCAAAATGTTCATAAAAATTGGTGGAAACATAGCTATTGACATGACTGGTAACTGAGTGATTGAAAACCAGCCCTTTTTTGTGTGTGTGTGTGCGTGGTTGCCCTATGCCACCCATGAGTGGTTGACCATGTCACCCAGATGCCTAAATCCGCTACTATACACACACACACACTGTTAGGACTGACACCCATGTCATTTCGCTGCTCGTATGGACAGATGATTTGCATCATAACACTAGAATATGACACACGCATTATCAGTACCAGCTTATAAACCTGCAGTGCTTTGGAATGTACTTGAATGGACAATGGGTTTGAATGAACAATAGCCATGCAGAAAATACAACACTCATGTCTAGGCCTCTCCCTGTGAACACAGTTACTCTACACACATCACAATTCCCACCACACAGTAGAACATTAAAACTGCTTTCTTTCTGAGAGGGATTCCGCTGGCACTCAATATGAACAAAGAAGGATTAAAGACTGAGAAAGAGAGGAATGTGAAGAAAAGAAGAAATAGTTTCAGTCCATTACATTACAAGATGAGTGTAGCTCCTTACCTCCACCAGATGTGGTGTGGGATTGAAACCACAAAGATTGCACACCTCTGTATGACACTGGGTGCAGGACCTGTAGTTTGGCGGTTCTGTTGTTCCGACATTGAACGCAGTCTTGCATAGTGGACAGGTGACGTCTGGCTTCTGGATAACTGGCTGAGTTGGAGGCTGAGTTGCTGGCTGCTTTAGCGGTGACTGCTGTGGTGTTGTTTGATGGTGTGACGGCGACTGCTGTTGTTTCGGCCCTTTTTGTTGGTGCACTGGTGACTGCTGCTGCAGAGGCTGTTTCTGAAGGGGGGCTCCAGGACCTTTAGGGAACATGACTCCTCCTGGGCCTGTTTTGGCAGTGCCAGGTGGCCCTGCTGCAGGTTTAGCACTAGCCCCAATGGTAGCATCACTAAAGATCACCCTTGTCCCCTGGGCAGTCGGGTTACGGGCAGGTGAGGGCTGCTGTGAGGATCCAGGAAGAGGGTCAACAGAAATAAGGGTGCTTGCCTGGTTTAGGAGAGACGCCCCAAAACCAAACAGCTTAGTTAGACCATCTTGAGGTGGCTCGTGGGAGGGTGGGTGATGGGCTGGGGAGCTTCCGGCACTCCGGGCCTTATCGGGTTGACCTCCAAGCCGCACTGGAGAGCCCCGCCCCAGATCGGACTGCGATTGTGCCTTTGCTAAGCCAGGTAAAGGCACTGCCCCTGGATGAGGAATCCGCACTGGTTGGGCCATTTTTTCTGGACTTTTTGGTCCTAATACCTGCCTTTGGGTATCCTTGGACCCAAACTGGGAACCTGAATGTGGTTGCTCTTTTTGTGTCTGGAGACCAGCTTGTGGCCCACTGTGAAGTCCAGTCTGGTTAGGTCCAGTAGGACCAATCTGTCTCTGGACCCCAGAGAACGCTTGAGTCTGAGGCTGGATTTTTGTCTGTGCCTGCGTTTGGGATTGTAACTGCGGTGTGGGCTGAGCTGGGGGTTGGGTCTTGGGTATGGGGTCAGCCTTAGGTTGATGAGAGGGAGAATGTATCTGCTGCTGACTCTTGGACCGTGGTGTAGTCATGTTTATTCCCAAAGCCCGCTGCATCTGGCAGTTTAAACAGAGCCACTCCTTGACCTGTTGAAGAAACACATATTAGTGCATTACTTAGAGAAAGATACACACTCCATTCAGAATTTGGAATCACTTTTTTTTCCAAATTATTTTAATTGACCAAGGACACATTAAAATCACAATGAAAATTTTATGGAATATTGCAGTGTTTATTAAGGGGCCAAGCACGTATTGTAATTGTTAGTGTTCTTATTCTTCTTCTACCGCTCTGGAAGCCCATAGAACCGTTTGCAAGAAAGGTATGAAATTTGGTACACAGATAGAGGGCAGTCTGAACATTAACCACAGCTAATTTGGAGTCTTTAACTCAACCCCTCTAGCACCACCAACTGTCCAAATTTGCACTCACGTTTATGCTAATAACTTTTGAACTGTGGGGCTAGAAACAATTTTGCCATAGTCGGCTGAAACTCCTGTCCGAACTCCTCTTAGACCGATTGTTCATTTTTCTCCAAATTCGAGTCAGATCATCTTCAGACCATGCCGGCAAAAAATATAGACAAAACCGTTTTCGTATACCGCATCAACAAAATTGATGGCATGATGCCAAAACGACTCTGAGGCTGTATCTCTGCAATGCGTTGGCATATTGACACCAAACTCTGCTTGTGTTATTGTCACCTTACTCTGACCACACCACATCAATGTGGTCACAGCGCCACCTATTGGTCGCTTCTCTTCTGATGATAAGGTCAGGGCAACCTGTTACTCACATGAGATCCACCAATGGCCAACCACAACCATCCAATCGATTCCCCACGGGCAAAATCAAAACCGCCCTACATTTGTTCTAGAAGCCGTTTCACTCGGATATACGTCACAATAGGCAAGAAAAGACTTCTGTTTCATCTGATATTGCTGTTATATCTGATTTTTACTCAAAACTACAGCTACAAATATAAATACACCCTTGTAAACGTATGCTTTCAAGTACTACTGACAGTGAATTCTTCCACTACACCTTGAGAATACAACATTTGGTGCACCTGCCTTACTGAACGACAATTGACCTCTCGGTAAGCCCCTCCCCTTGAACACAGATGAGCCAATGGCAGTTGAGAATCAGTTGCACGGGACCGGAACTCGGACATCTTTAGGTTTCAGCGCCATAGAGAAACATTGGAAGATCCGAAGCTCTCATCGGTTTGATGGTAAATGGTAAATGGACTGTATTTATAATAGCGCTTTCAACAGAACCATGGCCACCAAAGCGCTTTACATATTGCCACACATTCACCCATTCATTCACACTGACAGCCATGCAAGGCGCCATCCAGCTCGTCGGGAGCAGCTGGGGTTAGGTGTCTTGCTCATGGACACCTCGACACTTGGTCAGGTGGAACCGGGGATTGAACCACCAATTTTCCGGTTTGTAGACAACCTACATGAACCACTGAGCCACTGCCGCCCCAGTGATTTGAAAAATGGTAAAACGATGTGGCTGGGGTTCTTGTATCACTGATTCCAGGTATCCTGAGAGGATGGGCATGGGTATTCATGTATTGAATCACCGTACTGTGAGTGTGTTCACCAGCGCGTTTCAAAAGTATGATAAGATTTGCGCAAACGGACCAATTATCTGCGCAATACAACTAAAGCCCGGTTTATTTATAATATCAATGATGTGAGCGCATTAACCTGGTTCCCTAAGGATTCAATCACAAGAAGACAAAAATGTTCATTTTCTGGTTGTCATACTCTCATTAAGTTATAATTAAAGTTAGTGAGTCCATGCTAACATACAAACCTAAATAGCTAACTGTTCTCACATCATGTACAGTGTAGGTCAAAAACACCCGATGGTTTAAAAACAGCCATCTGCGATCGTGACGACCGTAACATGAGGCTTCTCCCGCTTGCATTGTGATCTGTAGTCCTCACTTCCAAATTAATCTTGTTACCTACCATATTTATTTTAAAATCTTTTATATATCGCTCAATGGCACATTTAAGTCCCACTAGAATGCTCCTTGACAAGAGGTGGTCCTTCTGTGTCCAAAATTTATCAAAAACCTCTAAGGATTTTCACACTGACAGCTGTCACTGTAAGACAGTTAGCACCTCCGTTTGTTTGTCTGAGATAGCAACAGTGACTAAGGGGGTGGGGCTTACCGATCAATTAACCAAACTGAACTTAAATATGACCAGTCCAGCATTGATTTCATTGAAAAACAAAATAAAGGAGGATGCCACAGAAGACACACATGCAAAAACTAAAGCTTAATCAATAAGAATAAAACCAATCATGTAGCAGGAATCCCATTTATTCAGAAGTCTTACCCCTATAAGGTGTGGGTTGGGGTTGAAGCCGCACTGGTTGCACGCTGTAGTGTGGCACTGGGTACACTTGTTGAAGTTTGGCGAGCCATCAACATTTGTTAACTCTGTAGTATTGCAGACTGGACAGAGCTTACTGCTGGGCATTGGTGCTATCTGGGGTACGGAGTATGGCGAAGTTGGCGCGCTAGCTCTATCAGGAGAGACTGACGGTGAGCGGCCTCTTCGCCCGCCGCTGCTGAAGTCCACCTGGAGGTTGCGTCTGGAGGCGTGTTGTCCAGGGCTTTGGTTGGGTCCCATGCCCCCGGGTGAAGGTTGAAATTGAGACTGATGTGTAGAAGTGGTCTGGGGATGTCTAGGTCCATCATGCACTGCCTTTTTGTAAGGGCTTCCACTTGCTTGCATGCCAAAGTCACCACCTGGCCCCCGATCGCTAGCAGTTCCATAGCTTAGGTTTGGGCTTGATGGTGGGCCTCCTCCTCCGGCCAGCCTAAATGATGCAAAAAGAGAAGCAGAACATCTGATTAATCTTGTGCACCTTTTTAACAAGCCTGCTCTTAACATATCAGCCATTTAGGTAGCCTGATATCACTTCAAGTGAGGAGCAAGGCATTAAAAAGCTCAGCTCAGTTATTAATTTACATTACACTTACATTGAATCATTTAACAGACACTTTTATCCAGGCCAATGCACATGCACAAGCAAATGATCATACAGGTACCAACAATATTCACAGTACCACAATACCAAGTTTCAGGAGGTTATGGTACAGACTCTAGAGAAGAAGAAAAGAAAAGCAGAAAAGTAAAATAGTAAAGTGCTTTGTTTTTGTGGTTTTGGTTTAGTTGCGTATGTGTTTCAGCACTTTCTTGATGGTTGTGCTGGTCTCAACAGATCAGTCCTTCAAAACAATCTGAACAAACCTTAATTATTATGAGGTGGATACAGGACTGAGACCAATGCTGTGAAGCCAGCCAACTGAGCAATGAATGAACACAAACACGTTCTAGACTGGATAAAATCATATGATGCATGAAACATTGCATATCATCCAAACAACATGCATATTCGCAAGTTCTCATCTTCTGTACATCAGATGTTAGCTTATAACCTTTCATTAATGTACGGTTTGTATCACTCCTTTTCCTTTTTTTTTAAATTGAGTTTCTGTGATCACACGTACTCCATTAGAGCAGATTTTGGCTCCTGATTGAGAAAAACCTGTGATTACTCATTGAAATCAATGTGTTAATTGAGTTTCTAATGAATATTCATGTTTGAGCATGTTTGCATCCTTTTCACTTCTCTTTAAAACATGAACTAAGCTTTAGTTTGACCATGGCTTCGGGGTTCCCTATGGTTGGGAATATGTTTCAATAAAGGATGTAAATTTACATAAGAAATCACCTGACATTGGTCAAGATTAAAGCATACTGAAAATGGAAATTACCCACGCAGTACAACAGTTGCTTTTGCTATTGCTCCCAAGCACAGTCATGCAAGGTTTTCACATTTTCCCCTTGGGTTAGGGTTAGGGTTAGGGTTAAGAACATGGCCAGCTAGTATTGAGACCTGTTTGATTATATTTCTGAGCTCAGGATAATATTAGAGTACTTGTGGCCAGTATACTTGATAATACTTGATATGGCCAGCAGCCATATCCCCCTGTAGCCCAAGACTGGTCACCCACTGAAGCTAAGCAGGGCTGAGGCTGGTTAGTACCTGGATGGGAGACTCCTGGGAAAACCAGGTTGCTGCTGGAAGAGGTGTTAGTGACGCCAGCAGGGGGCGCTCACCCTGTGCTCTGTGTGGGTCCTAACGCCCCAGTATAGTGACGGGGACACTACTGTCAAAGAGCACCGTCCTTCGGAAGAGACGTTAAACCGAGGTCCTGACTCTCTGTGGTCATTAAAAATCCCAGGATGTCCTTCGAAAAAGAGTGGGGGTGTAACCCCAGCATCCTGGCCAAATTTGCCCAGTGGCCCCCATCCATCATGGCCTCCTAATCATCCCCATATACTGATTGGCTTCATCACTGTCTCCTCTCAACCAGTAAGCTGGTGTGTGGTGGGCGTTCTGGCGCAATATGGCTGCCGTCGCATCATCCAGGGGGTGCTGCTCATTGGTGGTTGTTCCCCTTTCCATATGTAAAGCTCTTTGAGTGCCCAGAAAAGCGCTATATAAATGTAACAAATTATTATTATTATTATTATTCCAGTTAATGTGCCATTGAGACAGATTCAAGAGAATTAGTATGGGTAGGTACGAAAACTCTGATTGGCTTGTGACTGTTCTACAGTAAGTTTCAGTCGGTTGAGTGACTGATTTCACAGACTCATAAAAGAGTAGGAAAAAAGTACCTGGAGGACGTACTACTTCCAGTGAGATCCTGAAGTATGCATCTGATGGACACTTCACTATCCCATGAGGCCATGGGAGAGGATTTGTGAATGAAGGTGAAGTGACACAACTGATGCTGGTAGGTGAGATGACAGACTGATATTTGAACTTGACTGATAGATTCCTATATTAGAGGGGGTTGGTGACTGATGGAAATGGAAGCTTTGACTATGGAGTGGAAGAATGATGTCTCTGTTTTAAGTAAGAGATAATGTACATCCAGCCGGTTGTTATGTCAGAATAAACCCGACAGGGTGATCAGGATCAGGTCTTCATCAGCCTGAAGGGGTTTATTCTGCAATAACACACACACACACACACCTGAAGAGGTTTATTCTGTGATCACACACACACACACACACACACACACCTGAAGAGGTTTATTCTGAGATAACAACCGGCTGAGCGTACATTATCCCACTTATTACACGGCTTCTTCCCACATAAGTAAATAATTAGACACAAAATATTGATCTGATTCTAAATATTTTATTAGCTCTTTAAACACAAAGTGGAGAGAGCAGTTTCAGCGGCGAGATCAAACTAGACGGACATTTAAGAGATACGGTATACAGTCATAACACTTATTACACAGCATTTCACCACATAAATAATTATGGGGATTACAGATATTAATCTGAGATTAAACTGTTTTAAAATTGCACCTGTTTGTATCTTATAATCCAACAGTGAACAAAACAATAGTCACAAAATGGCTGCCGCTGCGTTTGTATGAAACAAGAGAGAGCGAGTCCACATTATTAAATAACTGTGCACAAAATATTGATTTGACTGAGTTTTAATATTTTATTAGCTCACCAAACGAGGAAAGACCGCTCCTAGCGAGTGTGTAGCGCTGAAGACTTCAGTGACCGGATGAGCCGGTGTTTCTGCTGTTATCTGGGAATAATACACCGCTGGATGTGTGATTGACCAATCAGAATCAAGCATTCCACAGAGCCATGTAATAAGCCTAAAGCACAGTCAGGTAGAGTAGATGGGTGTGTTGGATTCTCTTCAAGCCTCTTCATTTTTCCTATCACCAATTGGCAGTCTGTTCTTTTGCTCCATTACTTGAGTGCAGACAGCGGGCCAACTTCATTACATTCAGAACTGATGCAGCAAGTTAAAGTAAAGAGAACATGCACTGGAGGGGATGAGTGGCAAAACAAGGGATCATCAAGAGTGGGACGAGATGGGAAAAGTGGTCGCACACCTTATGGGGGATGAAAATATTGGCCGTATTCCTCTTCGGCTTCTTGCGAAGGCAAAACCCAGCCTTCCCGCTTGTTATGGCAAACTGATGTGGACTTGCCTTCACTAATGCTTGCCCGTGAAGAGTCTTGGGTTTTCCATTTTCCATTGTGTGATTGAGAAAGAAACTCACAAGCAATTAATTTGTCTCATTTTATGGCATTGTTAGTATATTCTTTTCTGTTCTCTCTCAGTCTTCAATTATATGTGTAACTGACCAAACCCTCCTGGATGTTGAGCAGAACATGTGAACTGCAAACGCTAACACCCACGCCATTCAGGTGAATGAGAGCTTAATAATATTAGCATCAATATAAGTTTCCATGTCATTTGAGATGCACAATAAATCTTGTGTAAAGCACGTAAAGCTTATGAGTGGAATTGCTACTTGGAATAATGTACCGTTTGCCAGATATTGATTACATATCTAAATGCAGCGGATGCCAAACTAACCAATTAAATAAAAATAACCGTATATGTTCAAGTTTCTCCTCCAAAATAAACACAATGGCACACATTAAATCTCCCAAAATTATAAACCGTAACTGTGATGTAGTGTGTTGTGTTGTCGAGAGGCTGGGAGACGTTCGGAAGGCTCAGTGCAATGGAGTGGTTTCCCAACGCCAATGGGGATTTATTGTACAAGCTGCATTTCACAAGGGACAGAAAAAACAAGTACAGAAAAACAAAAACAACAAAAATACAAACTTAATGCTACATATACTGGTGCTAAAAAAACTGGCACTAAACAATGACTAGCGGCACATCCACAAAAATATCTGCACGTCTCAGACATATTTAACAGTACACAACCTCTCCCCAAACATGCTCAGACAAGGGGTTAAATATACTCGTTTCCCGCCAAACACTAGTGGGACGAACCATTATCCCGGGGGGGACCCTTTCCCGTAACACTCACCACAGCAAAACATTGTCACATAAATAATATAACTAATTTCTGACATGCAATCATCATAATACCAACAAGCATAACATACAACCACAAAATCAAACATTGAACACCTCAGTGCACTCATGTCTCTCTCCATTTTGAAAAATGGTACGTTCTGGCTATGCAGAGCCCTCCTCCGAAACACGGCTCAGACAGGAGAGGTCTCACGTGTGCTATAATGCAGGATTACACAATACAGACACACAATGGCTCTCTATTATCCTTCAAAACATTAACCCGTTGAACACTTGATGTTGGGATTGTCCATCCACATATAGATTATCAACATACAATAAATAATAACCAGGTAAATTCACAATAGCACTTCGCTGGCACTCTAGTGATGATGTCATTGACTCATCATCATCACAATAACAAAACACACACATATTCAGAGATCACAAACCTGACTCCTCTTTAACCACATGTAGGTGTTGTGCAGCAGTGTTTGGGAACATTACTTTTAAAGCTTTACTCCTTTAAAAAAAGTAACTAATTATGTAACTTTCCATGTAAAGTAATGTTTCTTAAACTCAGCTGGCGGTGGCTCTCTTTTTCTCTTTTTTTGCTTTTTTCCTTGTCTATTTTTAAATCCAAATTCTATTTATTAATTTCTTTCAAGTGTTTGACTTAGTAACGCATCCAACACTATATCTCACTCACTCCAGTCATGTAAGAGTTTGCTGATTCATGGCCATTGATCCATTCATCAGTGTGAAAAACAGCTGTCAATCACTTCTGTTTAGCGCCAGCCACAACTTCTGCTATTAATAAAGCTCACGTCACTGCATAATCAATCTCTTATTACACCGCGTCTTTGCTGGTTATAAAGAGAGACTTCACGAGCATGACCGTATACTCTTCATTTAACAGATCATGGGTCTGCTGCATTACTGTCAAACATTTACAATAGAGAAAAATAGAACTTGTATTAAACAGGCAAACCCGGCATAATGCTATTGTTCTGAGAGAGACAGAACCACAGCCGGCTGACGAGAGGAAACGTGCAAAACTACATTACTGTTCGTAAAAAGTGACTTTACATTTTTTACAATAATGCAATATTGCAATGAATTAGTTAAAAGTAAAGTTTCCCAAACTAGTGCTGTTTTGTGTTACTATTTGTGTTGAGCATATCTTGTGTCTGGAGATTATTATTTTAAAACACACTGAAACTATCGTACAACAACTGCAGTGAAGATGGGCGAGAGAGGTGATCAGCCAGTCTCTCTCTCTTTAGAGAATACACCGGAAACAAAACATTTCTTTACAGTTCAGATTTGTATACCGTACAGTCCATAACGTTCTCTGCCAAATCATATCAGATACGCTGAAACTCCAACATTATGCAGGTTATAGGTCAGAGAGACTCGCACTGGCTCTGTCTCAGTGTAGTGGGCCAGTGTCCATACTTCAAAATCATTAAATCACTACATTATAGATAACAACGAGACGCAAACAAAAGCCCAATCTGAGTGTTCGCAGTCGGAGGAGTTCTGCTCGAGTCACACGCCATACTCGCATTATCTTATTAGTGTGATCTCTGTGTAATATCAGTCTTTAAATGCAAGATATTTAAAGTGTACTTGCAATAGTTACACTTTAGCACTATCAAATATACTTCAGTATATCTTTAGTTGAACTTCAGCACTATTTCTGGATAACTAACGTATATTAAGTACAAAATTAGTTGTTCCAATTTAGCAGATGTTAAGTATACCAATTTAGGATATTAAAAGTACAATTGCTGAGTATTTATAATAAGTACATAAATATGTAAATCTATTTGTAGTATACTAAGCATAAAATAAATGTATTTCAAATACACGATGGCTGCTCTGTCAAGTCTTCGTCGTCGGTTAGGAACCTGGGTGTGTGTGTGTGTGTGTGTGTGTGTGTGTGTGTGTGTGCTCTTTGATACTAATCTTTCATTTGAAAGTCACGTGTCTATTATCTGTAAAACCGCATTTTTCCATCTTAAAAATGTATCTAAATTACGTCATATACTCTCATTGACAAATGCGGAACAGTTAGTTCATGCGTTCATGACATCAAGGCTAGATTACTGTAATGCTCTACTGGGTGGTTGCCCTGCACGCTTAATAAACAAACTCCAGCTGCTCCAAAACGCAGCCGCTCGAGTTCTTACCAGAACCAGGAAATATGACCATATTACCCCGGTTCTGTCAACACTGCATTGGCTCCCTGTTAAACATCCTATACATTTTAAAATATTGCTGATTACTTACAAAGCACTAAATGGCTTAGCTCACAGTATTTGAGCGAGCTCTTAACGCATTATATTCCTTCACGTCTATTGCGATCTCAAAGTTCCGGCCAGTTGATAATACCTAGAATATCTAAATCGACTGCAGGCGGTAGATCCTTTTCTTATTTAGCACCAAAACTCTGGAACAGTCTTCCTACCATTGTCCGGGAAGCAGACACACTCTGTCAGTTCAAATCTAGACTAAAAACACATCTCTTTTACCTGGCATTCACATAATACATTATCGACTTCTATAATTCAATGTTAGGCTGCATAGATTAGGTCAGCCGGAACTGGGTACACTTCCCATAAATCCTGACGTACTCGTTACATCATAAGAAGAATGGCGTCTACGCCTAGTCCCTGTGCTTATTCCGAGGTTTACCGCAGTCCGCTGGATCCAGGCCGTATCCAGATCTGATGAAGGACCTGGGTCTGGACACACACACACACACACACACACACACTCCAGATCTGATGAAGGACCTGCGTCTGGACACATACAGGTTCGCGTTTTTAAAGTTTGCGTAGAGAGAACTTAAGAGATTTCTGTTAAAACGGTGTCGTGTTAGCGGCCCATCAATTAAATCAATCAATTAAAACTAAATTTAGCTGGACAATAACTTTATTCTAGAGCTGTCATAAAGCCAAAACAATCTCTGTTGCTTTGATTTCCTATTATCACTGTAAAGCAGCTTTGGAACAATCTACATTGTTAAAAGCGCTATATAAATGAAGATGACTTGACTTGACTTAACAAATGCATTTTGGTATATTTATTTTTCACAAATATACCGAGAATGACTGAGCTCATTCTCTGTTTGTTTAACACGTCTTTGAAGTTTAAAAGTGACTTGCTGACTCACTGTAACGCAAAACTGCTTTGAAATGCAAATAGGGTGCTGAAACTTAACTTAAAGACGGAGTTTATAGGTAGGCTTGCAGGAAAAAGCATGTGCTGAACACTTACTGTAGTCTCTACTATATAACCCTGCTCCATGGGTCCTTATCCACCGTATTCTTAACTGCGGAAATGAGATATTTTCTGTGGATGTGTGAAACTTCTGATTCTGTAAACTAGTAGAATAACAAAGTGCAGTAAACAGTAAAACTATTTGCACGACAAACCAGTGTTTACAATTACTTCAATACATTAAAATAATATGGTAAAAAACACCAGTATGCAACATCAATCAGCATAACGAGCCGTTCTGTACAGCTGGGGAGGTGGAGCTGGGGAGGTGGAGCTGGGCAGGTGGAGCTGGGGAGGGGGAGCTGGGGAGGTGGAGCTGGGCAGGTGGAGCTGGGGAGGTGGAGCTGGGGAGGGGGAGCTGGGGAGGGGAGCTGGGGAGGGGGAGCTGGGGAGGGGGAGCTGGAGCTGGGTAGGTGGAGCGGGGCAGGTGGAGCTGGGGAGGGGGAGCTGGAGCTGGAGCTGGGCAGGCAGGTGGAGCTGGGGAGGGGGAGCTGGAGCTGGAGCTGGGCAGGTGGAGCTGGGGAGGGGGAGCTGGGGAGGGGGAGCTGGGCAGGTGGAGCTGGGAGGGGGAGCTGGGGAGGTGGAGCTGGGGAGGTGGAGCTGGGCAGGGGGAGCTGGGGAGGGGGAGCTGGAGCTGGGGAGGGGGAGCTGGAGCTGGGGAGGGGGAGCTGGGGAGGGGGAGCTGGGCAGGTGGAGCTGGGGAGGGGGAGCTGGGGAGGTGGAGCTGGGCAGGTGGAGCTGGGGAGGTGGAGCTGGGCAGGTGGAGCTGGGGAGGGGGAGCTGGGGAGGTGGAGCTGGGCAGGTGGAGCTGGGTAGGTGGAGCTGGGGAGGGGGAGCTGGAGCTGAGCAGGTGGAGCTGGGGAGGTGGAGCTGGGGAGGGGGAGCTGGGGAGGGGGAGCTGGAGCTGGAGCTGGGCAGGTGGAGCTGGGGAGGGGGAGCTGGGGAGGGGGAGCTGGGGAGGTGGAGCTGGGGAGGTGGAGCTGGGGTGGGGGAGCTGGGCAAGGGGAGCTGGGGAGGGGGAGCTTGGGAGGTGGAGCTGGGCAAGTGGAGCTGGGGAGGGGGAGCTGGGCAGGTGGAGCTGGGCAAGTGGAGCTGGGCAGGTGGAGCTGGGGAGGGGGAGCTGGGCAGGTGGAGCTGGGGAGGTGGAGCTGGGGAGGGGGAGCTGGGGAGGGGGAGCTGGGGAGCTGGGGAGCTGGGGAGGTGGAGCTGGGGAGCTGGGGAGGGGGAGCTGGGGAGCTGGGGAGGTGGAGCTGGGGAGGTGGAGCTGGGCAGGTGGAGCTGGGGAGGTGGAGCTGGGGAGGGGGAGCTGGGGAGGGGGAGCTGGGGAGCTGGGGATAGTGGGGACTGATCAGCCGGCGCCCTCTAGAGTTTCATGACTGAACTTTATATGCAATAACTGTTATATAATGGCTGTATAACTGAGATTGCGTTGATCGGATGGGCAGAACGTGTGAAGCTCTTCCTGCACCTTTGAGGATCTGTCGCTATTTACCGATACAATACTGTAATTGGCAGAATGTCTTCGCTCGATAAGACAAGCAGGCATTATTGTTTATCATATACTGTAAGCCATCTCTGTTTCCGTTTCTCGTGTATCTCTGTACAAGCATGCAAAAAAAGCCTTTTAAACACAGGCTCATGTACAAACCTTACATAATATAAACTGCACTAAAAGAGCCACACATATGCATTACAGTATTACTGCAGGATGTTCTGATGGACATGTCTGTTATTAAGCTACTGTTGGACAATCAAAAACAGGTGGATATCCCTTTTCTTCCTTTTATTCAGATACACTGTTGTGTCTCTAATGATGCACGATACACTCCTGCACTATAATACACTCCTGCACTATAATACACTCTTGCACTATCATACACTCCTGCACTATCATACACTCCTGCACTATCTCCTGCACTATCATACACTCCTGCACTATAATACACTCCCGCACTATCATACACTTCTGCACTCCTGCACTATCATACACTCCTGCACTATCATACACTCCTGCACTATCTCCTGCACTATCATACACTCCTGCACTATAATACACTCCTGCACTCCTGCACTATCATACACTCCTGCACTATCATACACTCCTGCACTATAATACACTCCTGCACTATCATACACTCCTGCACTATCACACTCCCGCACTATCATACACTCCTGCACTCCTGCACTATAATACACTCCTGCACTATCTCCTGCACTATCATACACTCCTGCACTATAATACACTCCTGCACTCCTGCACTATAATACACTCCTGCACTCCTGCACTATCATACACTCCTGCCCTATAATACACTCCTACACTATCATACACTCCTGCACTATAATACACTCCTGCACTATAATACACTCCAGCACTCCTGCACTATCCTGCACTATAATACACTCCTGCACTATAATACACTCCTGCACTCCTGCACTATAATACACTCCTGCACTATAATACACTCCTGCACTATCATGCACTATCATACACTCCTGCACTATCATACACTCCTGCACTACACCACTCCCGCACTATCATACACTCCTGCACTATCATAAACTCCTGCACTATCATACACCCCTGCACTATCACACTCCTGCACTATCACACTCCTGCACTATAATACACTCCTGCACTATCACATCCCTGCACTATAATACACTCCTGCACTATCATACACTCCTGCACTATCATACACTCCTGCACTATCACACTCCCGCATTAAAACACTCCCGCACTATCATACACTCCTGCACTATCATACACTCCTGCACACTCCTGAACTATCATACACTCCTGCACTATCATACACTCCTGCACACTCCTGCACTATCATACTCCCGCACTATCATACACTCCTGCACTATCATACACTCCTGCACTATCATACACTCCTGCACTATAATACACTCTTGCACTATCATACACTCCTGCACTATCATACACTCCTGCACTATAATACACTCCTGCACTATCATACACTCCTGCACTATCTCCTGCACTATCATACACTCCTGCACTATAATACACTCCCGCACTATCATACACTCCTGCACTCCTGCACTATCATACACTCCTGCACTATCATACACTCCTGCACTATCTCCTGCACTATCATACACTCCTGCACTATAATACACTCCTGCACTCCTGCACTATCATACACTCCTGCACTATCATACACTCCTGCACTATCACACACTCCTGCACTATCATACACTCCTGCACTATCATACACTCCTGCACTATAATACACTCCTGCACTATCATACACTCCTGCACTATCACACTCCCGCACTATCATACACTCCTGCACTCCTGCACTATCATACACTCCTGCACTATCATACACTCCTGCACTATCTCCTGCACTATCATACACTCCTGCACTATAATACACTCCTGCACTATAATACACTCCTGCACTCCTGCACTATCATACACTCCTGCCCTATAATACACTCCTACACTATCATACACTCCTGCACTATAATACACTCCTGCACTATCCTGCACTATAATACACTCCTGCACTCCTGCACTATAATACACTCCTGCACTATAATACACTCCTGCACTATAATACACTCCTGCACTATCATACACTCCTGCACTATCATACACTCCTGCACTACACCACTCCCGCACTATCATACACTCCTGCACTATCATACACTCCTGCACTATCATACACCCCTGCACTATCACACTCCTGCACTATCACACTCCTGCACTATAATACACTCCTGCACTATCACACTCCTGCACTATAATACACTCCTGCACTATCATACACTCCTGCACTATCATACACTCCTGCACTATCACACTCCCGCATTAAAACACTCCCGCACTATCATACACTCCTGCACTATCATACACTCCTGCACACTCCTGAACTATCATACACTCCTGCACTATCATACACTCCTGCACACTCCTGCACTATCATACTCCCACACTACACCACTCCCGCACTATCATACACTCCTGCACACTCCTTCACTATCATACTCCCGCACTACACCACTCCCGCACTATCATACACTCCTGCACTATCATACACTCCTGCACACTCGTGCACTATCATACACTCCTGCACTATCATACTCCCGCACTACACCACTCCCGCACTATCATACACTCCTGCACTATCATACACTCCTGCACACTCCTGCACTATCATACACTCCTGCACTATCATACACTCCTGCACACTCCTGCACTATCATACACTCCTGCACTATCATACACTCCTGCACTATCACACACTCCTGCACTACACCACTCCCGCACTATCATACACTCCTGCACTATCATACACTCCTGCACTATCATACACTCCTGGACTCCTGCACAATCATACACTCCTGCACTATAATACACTCCTGCACTATCATACACTCCTGCACTATCATACACTCCTGCACTATCATACACTCCCGCACTACACCACTCCCGCACTATCATACACTCCTGCACTATAACACTCCCGCACTACCATACACTCCTGCACTATCATACACTCCTGGACTCCTGCACAATCATACACTCCTGCACTATAATACACTCCTGCACTATCGTACACTCCTGCACTATCATACACTCCTGCACACTCCTGCACTATCATACACTCCTGCACTATCATACACTCCTGCACACTCCTGCACTATCATACACTCCTGCACTATCATACACTCCTGAACTATCACACACTCCTGCACTACACCACTCCCGCACTATCATACACTCCTGCACTATCACACACTCCTGCACTACACCACTCCTGCACTATCATACACTCCTGCACTATCATACACTCCTGGACTCCTGCACAATCATACACTCCTGCACTATAATACACTCCTGCACTATCATACACTCCTGCACTATCATACACTCCCGCACTACACCACTCCCGCACTATCATACACTCCTGCACTATAACACTCCCGCACTATCATACACTCCTGCACTATCATACACTCCTGGACTCCTGCACTATCATACACTCCTGCACTATCATACACTCCTGCACTCCTGCACTATCATACACTCCTGCACTATCATACACTCCTGCACTATCATACTCCCGCACTACACTACTCCTGCACTATCACACTCCTGCACTATCATACACTCCTGCACACTCCTGCACTATCATACTCCCGCACTACACCACTCCCGCACTATCATACACTCCTGCACTATCACACTCCCGCACTATAACACTCCCGCACTATCATACACTCCTGCACTATCATACACTCCTGCACACTCCTGCACTATCATACACTCCTGCACTATCATACACTCCTGCACTATCACACACTCCTGCACTACACCACTCCTGCACTATCATACACTCCTGCACTATCACACACTCCTGCACTACACCACTCCCGCACTATCATACACTCCTGCACTATCATACACTCCTGGACTCCTGCACAATCATACACTCCTGCACTATAATACACTCCTGCACTATCATACACTCCTGGACTCCTGCACAATCATACACTCCTGCACTATAATACACTCCTGCACTATCATACACTCCTGCACTATAACACTCCCGCACTATCATACACTCCTGCACTATCATACACTCCTGGACTCCTGCACAATCATACACTCCTGCACTATAATACACTCCTGCACTATCATACACTCCTGCACTATCATACACTCCTGCACTCCTGCACTATCATACACTCCCGCACTATCATACACTCCTGCACTATCATACTCCCGCACTACACTACTCCTGCACTATCACACTCCTGCACTATCATACACTCCTGCACTGTCACACTCCTGCACTATCATACACTCCTGCACACTCCTGCACTATCATACTCCCGCACTACACCACTCCCGCACTATCATACACTCTTGCACTATCATACACTCCTGCACACTCCTGCACTATCATACTCCCGCACTACACCACTCCCGCACTATCATACACTCCTGCACTATCACACTCCGGCACTATAACACTCCCGCACTATCATACACTCCTGCACTATCATACACTCCTGCATACTCCTGCACTATCATACACTCCTGCACTATCACACACTCCTGCACTACACCACTCCCGCACTATCATACACTCCTGCACTATCATACACTCCTGGACTCCTGCACATTCATACACTCCTGCACTATAATACACTCCTGCACTATCATACACTCCTGGACTCCTGCACAATCATACACTTCTGCACTATCATACACTCCTGCACTATCATACACTCCTGGAGTCCTGCACAATCATACACTCCTGCACTATCATACACTCCTGGACTCCTGCACAATCATACACTCCAGCACTATCATACACTCCTGGACTCCTGCACAATCATACACTCCTGCACTATTATACACTCCTGCACTATCATACACTCCTGGACTCCTGCACAATCATACACTCCTGCACTATCATACACTCCTGCACTATCATACACTTTCATACACTTCTGCACTATCATACACTCCCGCACTACACCACTCCCGCACTATCATACACTCCTGCACTATAACACTCCCGCACTATCATACACTCCTGCACTATCATACACTCCTGGACTCCTGCACAATCATACACTCCTGCACTATAATACACTCCTGCACTATCATACACTCCTGCACTATCATACACTCCTGCACTATCATACACTCCTGCACTCCTGCACTATCATACACTCCTGCACACTCCCGCACTATCATACACTCCTGCACTATCATACACTCCTGCACTATCACACTTCTGCACTATAACACTCCCGCACTATCATACACTCCTGCACTATCATACACTCCTGCACTATCATACACTCCCGCACTATAACACTCCCGCACTATCATACACTCCTGCACTATCATACACTCCTGCACTATCATACACTCCCGCACTATCATACACTCCCGCACTATAACACTCCCGCACTATCATACACTCCTGCATTATCATACACTCCTGCACTATAATACACTCCCGCACTATCATACACTCCTGCACTATCATACACTCCTGCACTATCATACACTCCCGCACTATCATACACTCCCGCACTATAACACTCCCGCACTATAACACTCCCGCACTATCATACACTCCTGCACTATCATACACTCCTGCACTATCATACACTCCCGCACTATCATACACTCCCGCACTATAACACTCCCGCACTATCATACACTCCTGCATTATCATACACTCCTGCACTATAATACACTCCTGCACTATAATACACTCCTGCACTATCATACACTCCCGCACTATCATACACTCCTGCACTATCATACACTCCTGCACTATCATACACTCCTGCACTATCATACACTCCTGCACTATCATACACTCCCGCACTATCATACACTCCTGCACTATCATACACTCCTGCACTATCATACACTCCTGCACTATCATACACTCTTGCACTATCATACACTCCCGCACTATCATACACTCCTGCACTATAACACTCCCGCACTATCATACACTCCTGCACTATAACACTCCCGCACTATCATACACTCCCGCACTATAACACTCCCGCACTATCATACACTCCTGCACTATCATACACTCCCGCACTATCATACACTCCTGCACTATAATACACTCCTGCACTATCACACTCCCGCACTATCATACACTCCTGCACTATCATACACTCCCGCACTATCATACACTCCTGCACTATCCTGCACTATCACACTCCCGCACTATCATACACTCCTGCACTATCATACACTCCTGCACTATAACACTCCCGTACTATCATACACTCCTGCACTATCCTGCACTATAACACTCCCGCACTATCATACACTCCTGCACTATCATACACTCCCGCACTATAACACTCCCGCACTATCATACACTCCTGCACTATCCTGCACTATAACACTCCCGCACTATCATACACTCCTGCACTATCCTGCACTATAACACTCCCGCACTATCATACACTCCTGCACTATAACACTCCCGCACTATCATACACTCCTGCACTATCCTGCACTATCACACTCCCGCACTATCATACACTCCTGCACTATCCTGCACTATAACACTCCCGCACTATCATACACTCCTGCACTATCATACACTCCCGCACTATCATACACTCCTGCATTATAATACACTCCTGCACTCTCATACACTCCTGCACTATAATACACTCCTGCACTATCATACACTCCTGCACTATCATACACTCCTGCACTATCATACACTCCTGCACTATCATACACTCCTGCACTATCATACACCCCTGCACTATCATACACTCCTGCACTATCATACACTCCTGCACTATCATACACTCCCGGACTATCATACACTCCTGCACTATCACACTCCCGCACTATCATACACTCCTGCACTATCACACTCCCGCACTATCATACACTCCTGCACTATCCTGCACTATAACACTCCCGCACTATCATACACTCCTGCACTATCATACACTCCCGCACTATCATACACTCCTGCACTATAATACACTCCTGCACTCTCATACACTCCTGCACTATAATACACTCCTGCACTATCATACACTCCTGCACTATCATACACTCCTGCACTATCATACACTCCTGCACTATCATACACTCCTGCACTATCATACACCCCTGCACTATCATACACTCCTGCACTATCATACACTCCTGCACTATCATACACTCCCGGACTATCATACACTCCTGCACTATAATACACTCCTGCACTATAACACTCCCGCACTATCATACACTCCTGCACTATCATACACTCCTGCACTATCATACACTCCTGCACTATCATACACTCCCGCACTATCATACACTCCCGCACTATCATACACTCCTGCACTATCACACTCCTGCACTATCCTGCACTATCATACACTCCTGCACTATAGTCCTCCACTTCAGTTATGAGGAGAGCTGCGACTCGACGGCATGAAGAGTCCAGCATTGTACACTTCGTCTTCAGTTCATTAAGTGCATCATCATCATCCGGGAAAAAAGTGCAGTTTTTCTTTTTGGGATTTCCAGTGTGAATGCACTACTACAAAATGGCATAAAGTAACCAACTATAGTTTTACAGATTAATAACTCTATGCCAATGCCTGTCCATCATTTTGAAAGTCATTGACGGTGGCTGTGTCCAACATCAGTAATAGTGCACTAATATGGTCCAGCGCGATCGGACAGCGTCCCGGAAGCCTTGCCAACTTTTGCATCACTTTTTATTAATAAAATAAAAGTGCTGACAGTGGTTATGCTCGCAGTGCTCTATTTGCACGACAAACCAGTGTTTACAATTACTTCAATACATTAAAATAATATGGTAAAAAACACCAGTATGCAACATCAATCAGCATAACGAGCCGTTCTGTACAGCTGGGGAGGTGGAGCTGGGGAGGTGGAGCTGGGCAGGTGGAGCTGGGGAGGGGGAGCTGGGGAGGTGGAGCTGGGCAGGTGGAGCTGGGGAGGTGGAGCTGGGGAGGGGGAGCTGGGGAGGGGAGCTGGGGAGGGGGAGCTGGGGAGGGGGAGCTGGAGCTGGGTAGGTGGAGCGGGGCAGGTGGAGCTGGGGAGGGGGAGCTGGAGCTGGAGCTGGGCAGGCAGGTGGAGCTGGGGAGGGGGAGCTGGAGCTGGAGCTGGGCAGGTGGAGCTGGGGAGGGGGAGCTGGGGAGGGGGAGCTGGGCAGGTGGAGCTGGGAGGGGGAGCTGGGGAGGTGGAGCTGGGGAGGTGGAGCTGGGCAGGGGGAGCTGGGGAGGGGGAGCTGGAGCTGGGGAGGGGGAGCTGGAGCTGGGGAGGGGGAGCTGGGGAGGGGGAGCTGGGCAGGTGGAGCTGGGGAGGGGGAGCTGGGGAGGTGGAGCTGGGCAGGTGGAGCTGGGGAGGTGGAGCTGGGCAGGTGGAGCTGGGGAGGGGGAGCTGGGGAGGTGGAGCTGGGCAGGTGGAGCTGGGTAGGTGGAGCTGGGGAGGGGGAGCTGGAGCTGAGCAGGTGGAGCTGGGGAGGTGGAGCTGGGGAGGGGGAGCTGGGGAGGGGGAGCTGGAGCTGGAGCTGGGCAGGTGGAGCTGGGGAGGGGGAGCTGGGGAGGGGGAGCTGGGGAGGTGGAGCTGGGGAGGTGGAGCTGGGGTGGGGGAGCTGGGCAAGGGGAGCTGGGGAGGGGGAGCTTGGGAGGTGGAGCTGGGCAAGTGGAGCTGGGGAGGGGGAGCTGGGCAGGTGGAGCTGGGCAAGTGGAGCTGGGCAGGTGGAGCTGGGGAGGGGGAGCTGGGCAGGTGGAGCTGGGGAGGTGGAGCTGGGGAGGGGGAGCTGGGGAGGGGGAGCTGGGGAGCTGGGGAGCTGGGGAGGTGGAGCTGGGGAGCTGGGGAGGGGGAGCTGGGGAGCTGGGGAGGTGGAGCTGGGGAGGTGGAGCTGGGCAGGTGGAGCTGGGGAGGTGGAGCTGGGGAGGGGGAGCTGGGGAGGGGGAGCTGGGGAGCTGGGGATAGTGGGGACTGATCAGCCGGCGCCCTCTAGAGTTTCATGACTGAACTTTATATGCAATAACTGTTATATAATGGCTGTATAACTGAGATTGCGTTGATCGGATGGGCAGAACGTGTGAAGCTCTTCCTGCACCTTTGAGGATCTGTCGCTATTTACCGATACAATACTGTAATTGGCAGAATGTCTTCGCTCGATAAGACAAGCAGGCATTATTGTTTATCATATACTGTAAGCCATCTCTGTTTCCGTTTCTCGTGTATCTCTGTACAAGCATGCAAAAAAAGCCTTTTAAACACAGGCTCATGTACAAACCTTACATAATATAAACTGCACTAAAAGAGCCACACATATGCATTACAGTATTACTGCAGGATGTTCTGATGGACATGTCTGTTATTAAGCTACTGTTGGACAATCAAAAACAGGTGGATATCCCTTTTCTTCCTTTTATTCAGATACACTGTTGTGTCTCTAATGATGCACGATACACTCCTGCACTATAATACACTCCTGCACTATAATACACTCTTGCACTATCATACACTCCTGCACTATCATACACTCCTGCACTATCTCCTGCACTATCATACACTCCTGCACTATAATACACTCCCGCACTATCATACACTTCTGCACTCCTGCACTATCATACACTCCTGCACTATCATACACTCCTGCACTATCTCCTGCACTATCATACACTCCTGCACTATAATACACTCCTGCACTCCTGCACTATCATACACTCCTGCACTATCATACACTCCTGCACTATAATACACTCCTGCACTATCATACACTCCTGCACTATCACACTCCCGCACTATCATACACTCCTGCACTCCTGCACTATAATACACTCCTGCACTATCTCCTGCACTATCATACACTCCTGCACTATAATACACTCCTGCACTCCTGCACTATAATACACTCCTGCACTCCTGCACTATCATACACTCCTGCCCTATAATACACTCCTACACTATCATACACTCCTGCACTATAATACACTCCTGCACTATAATACACTCCAGCACTCCTGCACTATCCTGCACTATAATACACTCCTGCACTATCATACACTCCTGCACTATCATACACTCCTGCACTACACCACTCCCGCACTATCATACACTCCTGCACTATCATAAACTCCTGCACTATCATACACCCCTGCACTATCACACTCCTGCACTATCACACTCCTGCACTATAATACACTCCTGCACTATCACATCCCTGCACTATAATACACTCCTGCACTATCATACACTCCTGCACTATCATACACTCCTGCACTATCACACTCCCGCATTAAAACACTCCCGCACTATCATACACTCCTGCACTATCATACACTCCTGCACACTCCTGAACTATCATACACTCCTGCACTATCATACACTCCTGCACACTCCTGCACTATCATACTCCCGCACTATCATACACTCCTGCACTATCATACACTCCTGCACTATCATACACTCCTGCACTATAATACACTCTTGCACTATCATACACTCCTGCACTATCATACACTCCTGCACTATAATACACTCCTGCACTATCATACACTCCTGCACTATCTCCTGCACTATCATACACTCCTGCACTATAATACACTCCCGCACTATCATACACTCCTGCACTCCTGCACTATCATACACTCCTGCACTATCATACACTCCTGCACTATCTCCTGCACTATCATACACTCCTGCACTATAATACACTCCTGCACTCCTGCACTATCATACACTCCTGCACTATCATACACTCCTGCACTATCACACACTCCTGCACTATCATAGTTCACTATCATATCATAGCACTATTACTGATTACTGACTCCTGCACTATCATACACTCCTGCACTATCATACACTCCTGCACTATAATACACTCCTGCACTATCATACACTCCTGCACTATCACACTCCCGCACTATCATACACTCCTGCACTCCTGCACTATCATACACTCCTGCACTATCATACACTCCTGCACTATCTCCTGCACTATCATACACTCCTGCACTATAATACACTCCTGCACTATAATACACTCCTGCACTCCTGCACTATCATACACTCCTGCCCTATAATACACTCCTACACTATCATACACTCCTGCACTATAATACACTCCTGCACTATCCTGCACTATAATACACTCCTGCACTCCTGCACTATAATACACTCCTGCACTATAATACACTCCTGCACTATAATACACTCCTGCACTATCATACACTCCTGCACTATCATACACTCCTGCACTACACCACTCCCGCACTATCATACACTCCTGCACTATCATACACTCCTGCACTATCATACACCCCTGCACTATCACACTCCTGCACTATCACACTCCTGCACTATAATACACTCCTGCACTATCACACTCCTGCACTATAATACACTCCTGCACTATCATACACTCCTGCACTATCATACACTCCTGCACTATCACACTCCCGCATTAAAACACTCCCGCACTATCATACACTCCTGCACTATCATACACTCCTGCACACTCCTGAACTATCATACACTCCTGCACTATCATACACTCCTGCACACTCCTGCACTATCATACTCCCACACTACACCACTCCCGCACTATCATACACTCCTGCACACTCCTTCACTATCATACTCCCGCACTACACCACTCCCGCACTATCATACACTCCTGCACTATCATACACTCCTGCACACTCGTGCACTATCATACACTCCTGCACTATCATACTCCCGCACTACACCACTCCCGCACTATCATACACTCCTGCACTATCATACACTCCTGCACACTCCTGCACTATCATACACTCCTGCACTATCATACACTCCTGCACACTCCTGCACTATCATACACTCCTGCACTATCATACACTCCTGCACTATCACACACTCCTGCACTACACCACTCCCGCACTATCATACACTCCTGCACTATCATACACTCCTGCACTATCATACACTCCTGGACTCCTGCACAATCATACACTCCTGCACTATAATACACTCCTGCACTATCATACACTCCTGCACTATCATACACTCCTGCACTATCATACACTCCCGCACTACACCACTCCCGCACTATCATACACTCCTGCACTATAACACTCCCGCACTACCATACACTCCTGCACTATCATACACTCCTGGACTCCTGCACAATCATACACTCCTGCACTATAATACACTCCTGCACTATCGTACACTCCTGCACTATCATACACTCCTGCACACTCCTGCACTATCATACACTCCTGCACTATCATACACTCCTGCACACTCCTGCACTATCATACACTCCTGCACTATCATACACTCCTGAACTATCACACACTCCTGCACTACACCACTCCCGCACTATCATACACTCCTGCACTATCACACACTCCTGCACTACACCACTCCTGCACTATCATACACTCCTGCACTATCATACACTCCTGGACTCCTGCACAATCATACACTCCTGCACTATAATACACTCCTGCACTATCATACACTCCTGCACTATCATACACTCCCGCACTACACCACTCCCGCACTATCATACACTCCTGCACTATAACACTCCCGCACTATCATACACTCCTGCACTATCATACACTCCTGGACTCCTGCACTATCATACACTCCTGCACTATCATACACTCCTGCACTCCTGCACTATCATACACTCCTGCACTATCATACACTCCTGCACTATCATACTCCCGCACTACACTACTCCTGCACTATCACACTCCTGCACTATCATACACTCCTGCACACTCCTGCACTATCATACTCCCGCACTACACCACTCCCGCACTATCATACACTCCTGCACTATCACACTCCCGCACTATAACACTCCCGCACTATCATACACTCCTGCACTATCATACACTCCTGCACACTCCTGCACTATCATACACTCCTGCACTATCATACACTCCTGCACTATCACACACTCCTGCACTACACCACTCCTGCACTATCATACACTCCTGCACTATCACACACTCCTGCACTACACCACTCCCGCACTATCATACACTCCTGCACTATCATACACTCCTGGACTCCTGCACAATCATACACTCCTGCACTATAATACACTCCTGCACTATCATACACTCCTGGACTCCTGCACAATCATACACTCCTGCACTATAATACACTCCTGCACTATCATACACTCCTGCACTATAACACTCCCGCACTATCATACACTCCTGCACTATCATACACTCCTGGACTCCTGCACAATCATACACTCCTGCACTATAATACACTCCTGCACTATCATACACTCCTGCACTATCATACACTCCTGCACTCCTGCACTATCATACACTCCCGCACTATCATACACTCCTGCACTATCATACTCCCGCACTACACTACTCCTGCACTATCACACTCCTGCACTATCATACACTCCTGCACTGTCACACTCCTGCACTATCATACACTCCTGCACACTCCTGCACTATCATACTCCCGCACTACACCACTCCCGCACTATCATACACTCTTGCACTATCATACACTCCTGCACACTCCTGCACTATCATACTCCCGCACTACACCACTCCCGCACTATCATACACTCCTGCACTATCACACTCCGGCACTATAACACTCCCGCACTATCATACACTCCTGCACTATCATACACTCCTGCATACTCCTGCACTATCATACACTCCTGCACTATCATACACTCCTGCACTATCACACACTCCTGCACTACACCACTCCCGCACTATCATACACTCCTGCACTATCATACACTCCTGGACTCCTGCACATTCATACACTCCTGCACTATAATACACTCCTGCACTATCATACACTCCTGGACTCCTGCACAATCATACACTTCTGCACTATCATACACTCCTGCACTATCATACACTCCTGGAGTCCTGCACAATCATACACTCCTGCACTATCATACACTCCTGGACTCCTGCACAATCATACACTCCAGCACTATCATACACTCCTGGACTCCTGCACAATCATACACTCCTGCACTATTATACACTCCTGCACTATCATACACTCCTGGACTCCTGCACAATCATACACTCCTGCACTATCATACACTCCTGCACTATCATACACTTTCATACACTTCTGCACTATCATACACTCCCGCACTACACCACTCCCGCACTATCATACACTCCTGCACTATAACACTCCCGCACTATCATACACTCCTGCACTATCATACACTCCTGGACTCCTGCACAATCATACACTCCTGCACTATAATACACTCCTGCACTATCATACACTCCTGCACTATCATACACTCCTGCACTATCATACACTCCTGCACTCCTGCACTATCATACACTCCTGCACACTCCCGCACTATCATACACTCCTGCACTATCATACACTCCTGCACTATCACACTTCTGCACTATAACACTCCCGCACTATCATACACTCCTGCACTATCATACACTCCTGCACTATCATACACTCCCGCACTATCATACACTCCCGCACTATAACACTCCCGCACTATAACACTCCCGCACTATCATACACTCCTGCACTATAATACACTCCTGCACTATCATACACTCCTGCACTATCATACACTCCTGCACTATCATACACTCCCGCACTATCATACACTCCCGCACTATAACACTCCCGCACTATCATACACTCCTGCATTATCATACACTCCTGCACTATAATACACTCCTGCACTATAATACACTCCTGCACTATCATACACTCCCGCACTATCATACACTCCTGCACTATCATACACTCCTGCACTATCATACACTCCTGCACTATCATACACTCCTGCACTATCATACACTCCCGCACTATCATACACTCCTGCACTATCATACACTCCTGCACTATCATACACTCCTGCACTATCATACACTCTTGCACTATCATACACTCCCGCACTATCATACACTCCTGCACTATAACACTCCCGCACTATCATACACTCCTGCACTATAACACTCCCGCACTATCATACACTCCCGCACTATAACACTCCCGCACTATCATACACTCCTGCACTATCATACACTCCCGCACTATCATACACTCCTGCACTATAATACACTCCTGCACTATCACACTCCCGCACTATCATACACTCCTGCACTATCATACACTCCCGCATTATCATACACTCCTGCACTATCCTGCACTATCACACTCCCGCACTATCATACACTCCTGCACTATCATACACTCCTGCACTATAACACTCCCGTACTATCATACACTCCTGCACTATCCTGCACTATAACACTCCCGCACTATCATACACTCCTGCACTATCATACACTCCCGCACTATAACACTCCCGCACTATCATACACTCCTGCACTATCCTGCACTATAACACTCCCGCACTATCATACACTCCTGCACTATCATACACTCCCGCACTATAACACTCCCGCACTATCATACACTCCTGCACTATAACACTCCCGCACTATCATACACTCCTGCACTATCCTGCACTATCACACTCCCGCACTATCATACACTCCTGCACTATCCTGCACTATAACACTCCCGCACTATCATACACTCCTGCACTATCATACACTCCCGCACTATCATACACTCCTGCACTATAATACACTCCTGCACTCTCATACACTCCTGCACTATAATACACTCCTGCACTATCATACACTCCTGCACTATCATACACTCCTGCACTATCATACACTCCTGCACTATCATACACTCCTGCACTATCATACACCCCTGCACTATCATACACTCCTGCACTATCATACACTCCTGCACTATCATACACTCCCGGACTATCATACACTCCTGCACTATCACACTCCCGCACTATCATACACTCCTGCACTATCACACTCCCGCACTATCATACACTCCTGCACTATCCTGCACTATAACACTCCCGCACTATCATACACTCCTGCACTATCATACACTCCCGCACTATCATACACTCCTGCACTATAATACACTCCTGCACTCTCATACACTCCTGCACTATAATACACTCCTGCACTATCATACACTCCTGCACTATCATACACTCCTGCACTATCATACACTCCTGCACTATCATACACTCCTGCACTATCATACACCCCTGCACTATCATACACTCCTGCACTATCATACACTCCTGCACTATCATACACTCCCGGACTATCATACACTCCTGCACTATAATACACTCCTGCACTATAACACTCCCGCACTATCATACACTCCTGCACTATCATACACTCCTGCACTATCATACACTCCTGCACTATCATACACTCCCGCACTATCATACACTCCCGCACTATCATACACTCCTGCACTATCACACTCCTGCACTATCCTGCACTATCATACACTCCTGCACTATAGTCCTCCACTTCAGTTATGAGGAGAGCTGCGACTCGACGGCATGAAGAGTCCAGCATTGTACACTTCGTCTTCAGTTCATTAAGTGCATCATCATCATCCGGGAAAAAAGTGCAGTTTTTCTTTTTGGGATTTCCAGTGTGAATGCACTACTACAAAATGGCATAAAGTAACCAACTATAGTTTTACAGATTAATAACTCTATGCCAATGCCTGTCCATCATTTTGAAAGTCATTGACGGTGGCTGTGTCCAACATCAGTAATAGTGCACTAATATGGTCCAGCGCGATCGGACAGCGTCCCGGAAGCCTTGCCAACTTTTGCATCACTTTTTATTAATAAAATAAAAGTGCTGACAGTGGTTATGCTCGCAGTGCTCATCTGATAAGCTGCAGTAATGTAATGATCTATCTGGAAAATTAGCTTCCCGGACAGCACCATACCATAGTGTCGGATCAGGGGTCCGGGTTATAACCGGTGCGTCGCACAGAACCGGCCCTGCACGAGCCGTACGCCACTGCACACACACCAGCTGTGATCTATAAACACACACACACGAGCTGTGATCTATAAACACACACACGAGCTGTGATCTATAAACACACACGACGGGAGAGTGTGTAAGTTCATCTGTGAGTAACTCTGATCATTCTGGACACGGAGACGTTTGGCGACACCGATGGAGATCTGAGGAACTGATGAAGGAAAACATCTTTAATCTTCATTATGAGGCATATTCATAAATACAGTGAAGTTCACAATAACAGTTTAAATACATAAAAGTATGATTTAAACTCTGTTTTACTTCTGATATACACATTTAGATTAAATATGCCATTCTCATTAATGGAGTTAAGCACTTAAATTACATGAAAAATCATTACGGAGAAGTTTACAACATTTTTTATATTCTAATAAATAGTAATATTAGTAGCGTATGCGCTGCTGTTGAACACTTCTCCTGAGGCTGCTGTGTGTTAATGTTTGCTCAGCGCATGATAACAGCAGAGATGCAAATAATGATCAATAATGCACAATAAGGCCTATCTGTTTCCATTAAAAATATAAAGCAATTAAATGTATTTTATACCAGCCTATTTGATTTATTTATTCAAAAACAAGGCAAGGATCGGCTACTAAATGATTTTTAGTAATGTAAAGTGACGCACATCCATATCTCATATTCTCCTAATGTCTTACTGTTAAACATGGGAACACGTGATGAATTTGAATATGCTAATGATATGCAGATGAGGATATAGTAAACGAGGCGTTGTCAGCTCATATATGGTAATTTCGGGGAGGAGACGCATGTTCACACTCTTCCTCTGACTGGGTTATAAAGGGATTTAGCGCAGGTTCTGGCGTACACACACTTTTATAACTTTTTATAACATTTTTGTCTTTCGGGCGCACGGACACTTTTAGTAAAGATCCTACACACAGGTTTATACATGAGAGCCCTGATCCGGCCCACATCCGGGCCGTGTGGAATCCCTGTGCACCAGATGTGGGCCGGATCTGGGCCGACACTATGTTGCTGTCTCGGTTGTGTAAACCGTAATTAAAATATGAAATGTGATTCGGCTGTGGACAGCGTCTTCTGGAATTAATTTATGCACACACTGCATTATAGGTATTCCCTGGCGGTTGAACACGTGGTACTGCGGTGCATTATGGGATTGAATGAGTGCACTCAATAATGTACACCACAACAAAATGGCTGTCTCTTGAAATTGTGGATCCAGGGGCGATTTCAACACGCGTCCACTTTCCAGAAAACCTCCTCGAGTGTTCACCGGATCTGTGGCTCAGATCATCATCGCGATATAATACCTCATATTCATCACATTTTCAACCAGTGCATTAACAAATGTGATGGAAACACGGATCTGAGGCTGTTTCTCATGGGACTTCACATGTGTAATCGTCCCCTGGCAAAACCAGATCACTGTGTGTGCTGACAGCGTGTGTGTGTGTCATACTACATAAATGGCTTATAACACAGTTAAAGCTTTCCCTGATATTCTTGGTATATTCTGCAACTTTCATAATTATACTTACAGTACACTATAAATATGATTTGCAAAATGTTTCATTACAATTCTGTATAGGTGACAGGCTTTTAACTGAGTTTCAGGAGCCATTATTAATAACGCATATGGTGAAAACTCGGATGAATCAACACATCGACGGAATAAAACACAGATGCGTTGTGTAGTGAGTGAGTGTGTGAATGAGTGAGTGATGATGATGGCTATACCTGAAAACACAAATAGCTCGTGCTATTTTTAGCATGTCAGCCAGAGATCAGAGAGAGCCAGTACACACACATGAGTCACGCTGAACTGAGGGACGGATGAATGAGGCGCGTTGCAGTGCTATCAATTCTTCATGTGAAAGCACTTACAGTCGGAGCTCCTCTCACCCTCCATCACACACACACACACACACACACACACACACACACACACACACACACACACACACACATATATAACCCACCGACAGCCATTTGCAGAGGATGAAACACTCGCGGACGGAGATTCTGAAGGATTCTCAGAGAAACACTCATGAAGACACACGAGTATTATTTGCTAATCGTTTTATTAACAGAAAAGAATCTAAAATCATGTGATTTGAGTCATTATAGCCTATAGATATGGTATGTTGGATATGGATATAGGTATGTCTGAGTATATCCAGCAGACTTCTAGCAAACGTGCCGAATCTCACGAGAGACGCTGATTGATCATTTCGCGAACAACCAACAACGAATATGACGCTGTGTTTGTAATTCTCTGTGAATGCAGCGCGCGCCCGAGAAATATTCAAGCGCGTGACAGTAAATAAATGTGAGAACAATTCTCCTGTCATTCACACGATCATATACAATTCTCTCTCCCTATCTCTCTCTCTCTATCTCTCTCTCTCTCTCTCTCTCTCTCTCTCTCTCTCTCTCTCTGTGACTGTGACTGTTTAAAAAAAGTTTAAATGAGGATTGTGAATTGTATTCAATAATCTGCTAAGTTATGAGAATTTATGAGTTATTGTGTGGGTATATATGCGTATTTATGTAGCTACATTTGAGAAAATAGATAGAAAATAGAAAATAGCCTATGTGTATGAGATTTTATTTATTTATTTATTGTAATTTTTATGTTTTTTTCAAATTAATTAATTATTATTATTTATCTAAATAATTAAATTGTACAATTTTTGAATATAAATTCAAAGGATTTGTATTGGTTAAATGTGGGTTGAGTAATGTATAGAGTGTAGCTATAAATAAAGGTGTGTAAAGGTCTCTCTCTCTCTCTCTCTCTCTCTCTCTCTCTCTCTCTCTCCCTCTCGGTTTGTCATCTCTCGGCTCAGGTGTGTCGATCTCTGATCTGAACACGTCAGCTCTGTGATATCGCTATCTTTAATGCCCTGTTCTTGTGTTCGTGTTCAGAGATCGTAGCCTAGAAACGAGCATCATCAGCAGCATCAGCATCATCATCATCATCCTCCGTTCCGCTCAGCTTCTCGCTGTCAAACCTCGATCATATTCGATGAGGAAAGCGAACGCAAGCATGCATGGCCTTTAAGCGTGTATATGTAGAGTAATAACGCGGTTCTTACCGATGCATCCCCGCCCTGGGTTCGAGTCCAGCCCCGGCCGCTGCGCCATTGACGGGCTTCAGGATCTGTCCAGAGCCCAGCGGTGCTGAACCGGTCATGCCCAGCACCGTGCCCCCTTCCCCGGCCTCCAGGCTCGCCTCGTTACCCATGCTCGGATCCGGCGAGCAGGCCGATTATGATTTCTATTTATAATAAAGTCAGGGAACGCAATTATATAAAAAGATCCGCTCAGCGCCGATGTTCCTCCGCCATCATCTCTCTCTCTCTCTCTCTCTCTCTCTCTCTCTCTCTCTCTCTCTCTCTCTCTCTCTCTCTCTCTCTCTCTCTCTCTCTCTCTCCTGCGCATTCAGTGCGCTCGAGCTCGGGTGGGAGGAGACACACACATCCAGCAACTACATTACGCGCGCGTGCACGCCTCACATGCATACACACCAATGCATATGTTTATATATGCACGTCTACTTCCAGGTCTATATCATCAACATCATATATCCTCGCTCTTATATTGTGTGTCGAAAACTAGGGCATCTCCTTTAAGCTTCACGTGTGCTGCACTTCCACTGGCAATGAAAGCTTTTAGTGTTCTTCTTCTCCCGCGCAGTGATTGTGCTTTACTGTGCTCGGGTTCTCGAGGCTACAGCAGTGATGTATACTCTCAGACTGTATGAGGAATCAGCTTGCATAAGCTGCACGTGAGGTTCAAGATGCTGTTACTGGCTCTGCTGATGCTCGAGCGCAATAACTCTCACACACACACACACACACACACACACACACACACACACACACACACACACACACTTTCAGTGCAGCACACAGACAAATTACACAACATAATATAAGTTAATTCAGGGTTTTTTTGTAATAAATATGTTCGCAAGTGGTTTAAATAATAACAATTAATTACAATTTAAAATGAATAAAATAAAATAAGTCATTAAACCTAAATCTATAAAATGATGCGATTGGAATCTCTATATGAAGCGCCGCACCTGACAACATGTTCCTCTATATACAACTCTATATACAACATGTTCCTCTAAGAGCGCAGATCGTCAGTGTTTACCACTAGAGGACATCGCATACATTACTGGTTTTAGATTTGTGGAGTAAAAGTTAAAGTTTGTATTTTGAAGTAAAAAGATCAAATTAGACCCTTGGGGTAAGATGTGTCACCCAGAATTGGCACTGTTACTGGTGTGTGTTTTTTTTTTTTATGTAATAATTATTGTAGTTAATGGGATTATTGTTCATTGTCACGGTTGATCAATTCACCGTCTCTCTCTTGTCCTGCGTGCTGTTGCGTGTGTGTGGGTGTGGCCGCTGATCATCCTTGATTAGCGGCGCCAGCTGGTTCCACTTGTTTGTCCCTTTATATGTCAGTAACTGCTGTCTCATGTTGTCAGATCGTTGTTTGATCTCCCTGGCGTGTTCCTGTTCCTGTTCCCGTGTCTGTCTTCCTGGATTGTGGATTTCCCTGTGTCTCTCGTCGTGTCGGGTTGTTTGGATTCCTTTACCTTCACTGGACCACAGAGCACCGTATTGGGATTACCACTGGATCACAGAGCACCATCGTTGGATCACCGAGCACCATCACCAGTTGTCCACCGAGGTCCCTGCGTCACCTCTCATCCTGCGCTGGTGTCCGCTCGACCATTCCTCTGTGTTGTGTTCCCTGTGTGTTTGTACTTTTCTGACCTTTTTGAGATAATAAATAGCGTTCTTTGCAATTGCATCCTGCCTTTGTCGTTCCGTAACAGAACGATCTGACCACATCATTGATGCAGCAAGCGCTACGAGCTGGGATGACTTTGCCGCCATGAGCATCTCGAGAATGGATCAACAACAAGAGTCGATCGCCAACACTGGTCGGGCGGTCCAAGCACTTGTGACGCAGGTGTCCGAGCTCACCCAACAGCTTCAACAACTTAGAGATCCCACTGCGCCGCCCACACCGCCCGTTCAACCCATTCCACCGGAGCCGCATCATCAGCGAGAGCCACGACTTCCCACACCTGAAGGGTATGCAGGTGAACCTGAATATTGCAGAGCTTTCCTGACTCGTTGCTCCATGCATTTTGCCTTACAGCCCCAGACGTTCAGTCAAGAACAATCGAAGGTGGCGTTTGTGATCACTCTGCTCTCTGGCAAGGCGGCTCTTTTGGGGAACGGCGGTGTGGGAGAATCAAGACCCATGCTGCGCCTCGTTCCAGGCACTCTCCGAGGAGATGAGGAGGGTTTTCGATCGCGCGGTAGCGGGTAGGGAGGCAGCCAGACTACTCACTGATCTCCGCCAAGGTAACGGCTCGGTGTCGGAATATTCCATCCGGTTCCGCACCCTGGCTGCAGAGTGCCGATGGAACGAGGAGGCGCAGTGGGATAGTTTCCTGCATGGGTTGGCTGACCGTGTCCAACGAGAGATTTACATGCTGGATCTGCCACCTCGACTTAATGGACTCATTGAACTGGCATTGAGAGTGGATGCACGCCTGAGTAGGATGGGTCGCGTCCTACAGAACCAGCCATTTCGTGGCGCGGAGGGTTCGCGCGCTGATTACGTGGACATGGTCAGCCCCGTCTCCGATCCCGAGCCCATGCAGGTGGGTAGAGCTCGGCTTTCCCGGGAGGAGAGAGAACGGCGGAGATCCCAGGGACTGTGTTTATACTGCGGGAAGATGGGGCACTTTATTCACTTGTGCCCAGTAAAAGATCAAGCCCGGTAGTAACAATGAGGCTACTATCGGGTGGGATCTCCGCCAGGAAGACCTCATCACCATCATCATCTACCCTCCTCCCGGTAAGACTTAGGTGGGCAACTCACACGCACGACACTAAGGCTTTACTGGACTCGGTGGCAGAAGGTAATTTTATGGACTCTGGACTGGCACAACGTCTTCACATTCCTGTTTTTACTCTCACGCACAAGATCGCCGTCAATGCTCTCAATGGACAACAACTTCCTAACATTTCACATACCACTGAACCCATCACTCTCATTACATCTGGCAATCACACTGAGACAATAACATTCCTCCTCATGGACTCTCCACTTACACCCATTGTACTTGGTCACCCGTGGCTCACACAACACAATCCCAGAGTCGATTGGGGTCACAACTCTGTATCTATGTGGAGTAATATGTGTCATGAGTCATGTCTAGTGTCTGCGTGTTCGTCTGTACCAGTCTCTGTGTTCCAGGAGGAGGCGGTGAATTTGTCGAACGTGCCCGAGGAGTACCAGGACCTGAGGGAAGTGTTCAGTAAGTCTCGTGCTGCTTCTCTTCCTCCGCATCGTCCCTATGACTGTGCCATAGATTTAGTCCCAGGTAAGTCTCCGCCTAAGGGCAAGTTATATTCACTTTCTGTCCCAGAGAGGGAGGCTATGGAGAAATATATTTCTGATTCTCTGGCATCCAGGTTCATTCGCCCTTCCTCATCTACTGCGGGGGCGGGGTTCTTTTTTGTGGGGAAGAACGATGGATCTCTGCGACCGTGTATTGATTACCGGGGGTTGAACAACATCACGGTAAAGAATACTTATCCTTTGCCGTTGATGTCTTCAGCCTTCGAGCGGTTACAGGGAGCATCCATCTTCACAAAACTGGATTTACGTAACGCTTATCATTTGGTTCGCATAAGGAAGGGCGATGAATGGAAGACCGCGTTCAATACCCCTAGGGGGCACTTTGAATACTTGGTCATGCCGTTCGGGCTGTCCAACTCCCCGGCGGTCTTCCAGGCACTCGTCAATGACGTGTTGAGAGATATGGTCGACCAATTCATATATGTTTACCTGGATGACATATTGATTTTTTCATCTTCTCTCCAGAAACACGTTCAGCACGTCAGACGAGTGCTTCAGAGGTTGTTAGAGAATGGGCTTTTTGTCAAGGCGGAGAAATGCATGTTTCATGCACAGTCTGTTCCTTTCCTAGGGTACATCGTCTCGTCTGAGGGAATGCGTATGGATCCTGACAAGGTTAAGGCTGTGATTGATTGGCCAAGTCCAGATTCCCGTAAGGCCCTACAGAGGTTCCTGGGGTTCGCCAATTTTTATCGGCGTTTTATTCGCAACTTCAGCCAACTAGCCGCACCTCTGACTGCCTTGACCTCCCCCAGAACGACGTTCAGGTGGTCCGATACAGCCGAGGCTGTATTCGCTAAACTTAAGAGCCGCTTCGTTTCGGCTCCCATCCTCGTTGCCCCTGATCCATCACGTCAGTTCGTGGTGGAGGTCGACGCGTCAGAGGTGGGTGTAGGAGCAGTTCTTTCCCAACGCTCTTCCACAGACGACAAGATGCACCCCTGCGCGTTTTTGTCCCATCGTTTGTCACCTGCCGAGAGTAACTATGAGATTGGTAACAGAGAGCTGTTGGCAGTCAAGTTAGCGCTGGAGGAATGGCGTCACTGGTTAGAAGGGTCAGGGGTCCCTTTTATCGTATGGACCGATCACAAGAATCTAGAGTATATTAGAACCGCCAAAAGACTCAACTCTAGGCAGGCTCGATGGGCACTTTTTTTCGGACGTTTTGACTTTTCTCTTTCGTACCGCCCGGGTTCCAAGAACATCAAACCCGATTCTTTATCTCGTATTTTTGACCAATCCGAACGCCCGTCTACTCCCGAGTGTATTTTACCCGAGACTTTAGTCGTCTCCACTCTTAGATGGGAGGTCGAATCGAAGGTCATGAAGGCCTTAGAAGGGGTAACGCCTCCGCCCGATTGCCCATCGAATCGCTTATTTGTGCCAGAAGAGTGTCGGTCCGACGTTATTCAGTGGGGGCATTGTTCCAGCGTGGCCTGTCATCCAGGAGCTAATTGCACCAGTTTTTTGGTAAGGCAACGATTCTGGTGGCCACTTATGGCTCGTGACATCCGCAGTTTTGTCTTGGCTTGCTCGGTTTGTGCCACTGGTAAATCCTCCAATCGACCCCCAGATGGGTTACTCCAACCACTGTCTGTCCCTTCGAGACCCTGGTCCCACATTGCGCTAGATTTTATCACCGCCCTCCCGCCCTCCCAGGGCAAGACAGTCGTTTTGACTGTCGTGGACCGGTTCTCGAAGGCGGCTCACTTTATTCCCTTGCCTAAATTACCCTCCGCCAAGGAGACAGCGGTAACTGTCATTGATCACGTCTTTCGCTTACATGGCCTCCCGATGGACGTGGTTTCTGACAGGGGTCCCCAATTTGTGTCCAAATTTTGGCAAGAGTTTTGTAAATTGCTGGGGGCGACTGTCAGTCTTTCTTCGGGGTTCCATCCCCAAAGCAATGGCCAAACCGAGAGAGCCAACCAAGATTTGGAGAGAGTGTTGCGATGTTTGGTTTCCAAGAATCCTTCCTCCTGGAGCCAACAACTTTCTATGGTGGAGTACGCACACAACTCATTACCAGTGTCATCCACGGGCCTCACACCGTTCGAAGCTAGTTTAGGTTACCAGCCACCAGTTTTTGCCAGTACGGAATCCGAGATCGCGGTCCCCTCTGCTCACGCCTTCGTCCAGAGGTGCCGCCACACTTGGACTAGAGCCCGTGAGACTCTTCTCCAAGTGGGGGCGCGGACCAAGGCTAAGGCCGATCGCCACCGGTCGAAGCCTCCGATATACGTCGTTGGTCAAAAAGTGTGGCTTTCTACTAAGAACATTCCTCTCCGATCCGTATCTAACAAGCTTGCTCCTAAATTTATTGGCCCATTCCCTGTCACCAAGATCATTAGTCCGGTGACAGTCCGACTCAAACTTCCTCCCGCGTACAGGAGAATTCATCCCACCTTCCATGTGTCCAAAATTAAACCTGTGTTTCATGCACCCATTAATCCCCCGGTCCCGGTTCCCCCTCCGCCGCGACTCGTAGATGGGGAACCATCTTATTCGGTTAATCGCATTCTGGACTCGAGAAGGAGGGGACGCGGATTCCAGTACCTGGTGGATTGGGAGGGTTACGGTCCGGAGGAGAGAAGTTTGGTTCCTGCTAGGGACATTCTGGATCACTCCCTGATCGATGATTACAATCGACAGGTAAGTCCGTCGAGGATCGCCAGGAGGCGTTCCTAGGGGAGGGGGTACTGTCACGGTTGATCAATTCACCGTCTCTCTCTCGTCCTGTGTGCTGTTGCGTGTGTGTGGGTGTGGCCGCTGATCATCCTTGATTAGCGGCGCCAGCTGGTTCCACTTGTTTGTCCCTTTATATGTCAGTAACTGCTGTCTCATGTTGTCAGATCGTTGTTTGATCTCCCTGGCGTGTTCCTGTTCCTGTTCCCGTGTCTGTCTTCCTGGATTGTGGATTTCCCTGTGTCTCTCGTCGTGTCGGGTTGTTTGGATTCCTTTACCTTCACTGGACCACAGAGCACCGTATTGGGATTACCACTGGATCACAGAGCACCATCGTTGGATCACCGAGCACCATCACCAGTTGTCCACCGAGGTCCCTGCGTCACCTCTCATCCTGCGCTGGTGTCCGCTCGACCATTCCTCTGTGTTGTGTTCCCTGTGTGTTTGTACTTTTCTGACCTTTTTGAGATAATAAATAGCGTTCTTTGCAATTGCATCCTGCCTTTGTCGTTCCGTAACAGTTCATTATTTCCATGAATTAGATGTACATTTCAGACATCTTTGCTTTCATTAAAACCTATAGGTTAATTTAGTGAAATCATTACATTTATTTCTATTATGACAATAGAAATAAAATATGGGCAATTAAATATGTAAATATTCATACGCCTGTACATTAAGTCAGAATAATTGTACCTTTCAGATGAATCTCTTTTCCTGGGATTCTGCTTTGTCTGTCATTTGTAAATACAATAGTTTATTTAGAATTTTACATTAATGACACTTTAATAAGTTGATAATTAAATCAAAAGTCATCTATACATTCTGTAAAAGTGTATCCAGTAGAGACCATCGTTCCCCAATATTTGACATTTTGTGCTATAACAACAAATGTTTCTATTTATTGTAGCAAATTGAGCAAATGTTTCTATTTATTGTAATAACACACTGGCTGACGCATCATTATCATCCTGCACAAAATAAACTTACATCCAAATATGTTTGATATAATATGAAATTTACCGTAAAAAATACAGTAGCAACATTTTAGGTTTTACAGATTTAAGTTAAAGGTGCAGTGTGTAGATTTTTAGCGGCATCTAGCGGTTAGGTTGCGAGTTGCACTAATGGCTCCGCCCACTGCTCACCCCTCTCTTTCGAAGAAGCTACGGTGGCTCAAACGGGACAAACATATCGTCGTCTGGAGACAGCAGAGGATAGCCAGAGTAAGCCAAGAGTGTGTAACACTGTCACTGTTTCTGTACCACAGTCCATTATAAACCACATCATGGATAAAGTTTACAAAGCCATAGTCAGGTGAGGATCAAGGGTCTTAATACATAATATAATGATAGTAATCAGCTGATTGTCTCACGAGCATAACCAGCACATTTCTCCCCACATAGCAAACCCATAATACAGCGAGGGAGAAGAACCACATGAAACTATGCAACTATCAGTGTTTGGAATAACGCCGTTTAAAAGAACGGCGTTAGGTAACGACGTTATTTTTTCAGTAGCGGGGTAATCTAACTAATTACTTTTTCCATCGTTACAACGCCGTTAACGTTACTGGACGTTAAATGCGGTGCGTTACTATGCGTTGATTCATGGGCGTCAGTTTGGTTTGAAATGTGTGGGGGACAGAGACGCATTCGGAAGTGCACTTTCAGAAGTGCTGGGTACAACGACGCAATATACTTAAATATACGGTTAGTAAAAAATATACTAATGTCATAGAACGGATACCTAATACGAATAAATAAAACATATCCAGTTAACTAGCAGAGCATTCATTTAGTTCGCTATTAAATAAGAGATCTAGCGCTTAAATCTGTTGTTTTTGAGATCCAGCTGAGCGCTCGTGCTGCTGCGATCAGTGTCATGGATACAGTTGTGCTCTTGTGGCTCGCGGCGCGCGCAGTCTTCACTCGGACGCGCGCTTCAATCTATCGCCGTTGCGGAGACTCTCATTCCGGTGAAATCACAAAATAAAATGCACACAAACGTGTCCCTGCTTGGTCTAGATATATAGAAACAGATATATCTAGGGGCCAAAGTTCAATCTTTAAAAGCACTCCATCTTGTTAAACTGTTTACTTTTTTAATGAAGATAAAGAAATACAGCAGCCTATGTCTTCCAGACTATTTATCTCAGGTTGTTAGAGTTTATTTGATTTATTTAATTTGCTACAGTTACTGCAAACACACTTTATATTATTTAACTGTTCACTTTTGAAGAAAATACTTGAAGTACAGAATGTCTACCAGACCAGTTGTCTGACACTGGGAGTTTGATTTATTTAATTAAGCATTTGTAGTTTAAAAGTTTACTTTTGTTGTGAACAAAACACTTGGAAGTACAGGTTGTTAACTTGACCAGTTGTCTCAGGTTGAGAGAGTTTGATTTAATTCGCTAGAGTTAACTGCACTTTATATGGTGTAACTGTTTACTTTTCCTACAAAGATTATACTTGAGGTGCAGGATAAACCTCTTGCTGTCTGTCGACGTGCAATAAATATCGAAAGTTACGTACAAACACCTGTCTGTTCTATTCATTTCAACTGACTTGTGAAAACTGCAAAAAAATCCAAATTCTTTGACATATAGCAACTTTTTTTTTAACAGTAACGCGAATAGTTACTTTCCCTGGTAACGAGTTACTTTTATTATAGAGTAATTCAGTTACTAACTCAGTTATTTTTTGGAACAAGTAGTGAGTAACTATAACTAATTACTTTTTTAAAATAACGTTCCCAACACTGGCAACTATATATTTTTTCTAACAGGGTAGTAAAAGTTTAGCTGGCTAATATGAGCTGCTACTGTGGCTGAGCTGGTTAAAGCATAAAGCCTTGTTTAAACTCGACGCGTCCGCATGATATGAGCCCAAAGCCGTCGATCGCGGTCGACAAGTCCATCTTGGAAGCATTTTAAGTCGATCGCGAAGAGTTTTCAAAACCAGAGAAAAAAACACTATTTGTATTCATTATTATTTAATAATTTGTGTGTAGTAAATGGTGTCTAGGGGATGCGGAAGCGCGCGCTGTTACAATGTCATTTTTGTCGCGCGCATCCCCTAGACACCATTTACTACACACAAATTAATAAATAATAATGAATACAAATAGTGTTTTTTTCTCTGGTTTTGAAAACTCTTCGCGATCGACTTAAAATGCTTCCAAGATGGACTTGCCGACCGCGATCAACGGGTTGGTGACTCCTGTAACGTTACTGTTTTACGGTCAATAGTGCTACTCAGCTGATTGTCAAAGCCACAACACAGCGAGGGAGAAGAACTAAGTTACATGAAACAATCCAACTACATATTTTACACCACTGATGAGGGAAAGTCTCTACTCACGGTGACTGTGGCTTCTAGCTTTCTGTGGCTTCTCTTTCAAGGTAGTGACGAAACGCGCTCTGTAACGCTGTGTGTTCGCTGTGTGTAGCGCTGTGTGTTCGCTGTGTGTAGCGCTGTGTGTAGCGCTGTGTGTAGCGCTGTGTGTTCGCTGTGTGTAGCGCTGTGTGTTCGCTGTGTGTAGCGCTGTGTGTAGCGCTGTGTGTAGCGCTGTGTGTTCGCTGTGTGTAGCGCTGTGTGTTCGCTGTGTGTTCGCTGTGTGTAGCGCTGTGTGTTCGTTGTGTGTTCGCTGTGTGTTCGTTGTGTGTAGCGCTGTGTGTTCGCTGTGTGTAGCGCTGTGTGTAGCGCTGTGTGTAGCGCTGTGTGTTCGCTGTGTGTAGCGCTGTGTGTTCGCTGTGTGTAGCGCTGTGTGTAGCGCTGTGTGTAGCGCTGTGTGTTCGCTGTGTGTAGCGCTGTGTGTTCGCTGTGTGTTCGCTGTGTGTAGCGCTGTGTGTTCGTTGTGTGTTCGCTGTGTGTTCGTTGTGTGTAGCGCTGTGTGTTCGCTGTGTGTAGCGCTGTGTGTAGCGCTGTGTGTTCGCTGTGTGTTCGCTGTGTGTAGCGCTGTGTGTTCGTTGTGTGTTCGCTGTGTGTTCGTTGTGTGTAGCGCTGTGTGTTCGCTGTGTGTAGCGCTGTGTGTAGCGCTGTGTGTAGCGCTGTGTGTTCGCTGTGTGTAGCGCTGTGTGTTCGCTGTGTGTAGCGCTGTGTGTAGCGCTGTGTGTAGCGCTGTGTGTTCGCTGTGTGTAGCGCTGTGTGTAGCGCTGTGTGTTCGCTGTGTGTAGCGCTGTGTGTAGCGCTGTGTGTAGCGCTGTGTGTTCGCTGTGTGTAGCGCTGTGTGTTCGCTGTGTGTTCGCTGTGTGTAGCGCTGTGTGTTCGTTGTGTGTTCGCTGTGTGTTCGTTGTGTGTAGCGCTGTGTGTTCGTTGTGTGTAGCACTGTGTGTTCGCTGTGTGTTCGCTGTGTGTAGCGCTGTGTGTTCGTTGTGTGTTCGCTGTGTGTTCGTTGTGTGTAGCGCTGTGTGTTCGCTGTGTGTAGCGCTGTGTGTTCGCTGTGTGTTCGCTGTGTGTAGCGCTGTGTGTAGCGCTGTGTGTAGCGCTGTGTGTTCGCTGTGTGTAGCGCTGTGTGTTCGCTGTGTGTTCGCTGTGTGTTCGCTGTGTGTAGCGCTGTGTGTTCGCTGTGTGTAGCGCTGTGTGTTCGCTGTGTGTAGCGCTGTGTGTTCGCTGTGTGTAGCGCTGTGTGTTTGCTGTGTGTAGCGCTGTGTGTTCGCTGTGTGTAGCGCTGTGTGTTCGCTGTGTGTTCGCTGTGTGTTCGCTGTGTGTTCGCTGTGTGTTCGTTGTGTGTAGCGCTGTGTGTTCGCTGTGTGTTCGTTGTGTGTTCGCTGTGTGTTCGCTGTGTGTTCGCTGTGTGTTCGCTGTGTGTAGCGCTGTGTGTAGCGCTGTGTGTAGCGCTGTGTGTTCGCTGTGTGTAGCGCTGTGTGTTCGCTGTGTGTAGCGCTGTGTGTTCGCTGTGTGTTCGCTGTGTGTAGCGCTGTGTGTTCGTTGTGTGTTCGCTGTGTGTTCGTTGTGTGTAGCGCTGTGTGTTCGTTGTGTGTAGCGCTGTGTGTTCGCTGTGTGTTCGCTGTGTGTAGCGCTGTGTGTTCGTTGTGTGTTCGCTGTGTGTTCGTTGTGTGTAGCGCTGTGTGTTCGCTGTGTGTAGCGCTGTGTGTTCGCTGTGTGTTCGCTGTGTGTAGCGCTGTGTGTAGCGCTGTGTGTTCGCTGTGTGTAGCGCTGTGTGTTCGCTGTGTGTTTGCTGTGTGTTCGCTGTGTGTAGCGCTGTGTGTTCGCTGTGTGTAGCGCTGTGTGTTCGCTGTGTGTAGCGCTGTGTGTTCGCTGTGTGTTCGCTGTGTGTTCGCTGTGTGTTCGCTGTGTGTTCGTTGTGTGTAGCGCTGTGTGTTCGCTGTGTGTTCGTTGTGTGTTCGCTGTGTGTTTGCTGTGTGTTCGCTGTGTGTTCGTTGTGTGTTCGCTGTGTGTTCGCTGTGTGTTCGCTCTGTAGCGCTGTGTGTAGCGCTGTGTGTTCGCTGTGTGTAGCGCTGTGTGTAGCGCTGTGTGTAGCGCTGTGTGTAGCGCTGTGTGTTCGCTGTGTGTTGCGCTGTGTGTTCGCTGTGTGTTCGCTGTGTGTTCGCTGTGTGTTCGCTGTGTGTTCGGTGTGTGTTCGCTGTGTGTAGCGCTGTGTGTTTGCTGTGTGTTCGCTGTGTGTTCGCTGTGTGTTCGGTGTGTGTTCGCTGTGTGTAGCGCTGTGTGTTTGCTGTGTGTTTGCTGTGTGTATCGCTGTGTGTAGCGCTGTGTGTTTGCTGTGTGTATCGCTGTGTGTAGCGCTGTGTGTAGCGCTGTGTGTTCGCTGTGTATAGCGCTGTGTGTTCGCTGTGTGTAGCGCTGTGTGTAGCGCTGTGTGTAGCGCTGTGTGTTCGCTGTGTATAGCGCTGTGTGTTCGTTGTGTGTAGCGCTGTGTGTTCGTTGTGTGTTCGCTGTGTGTACGTTGTGTGTAGCGCTGTGTGTTCGCTGTGTGTAGTGCTGTGTGTTCGCTGTTTGTTCGCTGTGTGTAGCGCTGTGTGTAGCGCTGTGTGTAGCGCTGTGTGTTCGTTGTGTGTAGCGCTGTGTGTTCGTTGTGTGTTCGCTGTGTGTTCGTTGTGTGTAGCGCTGTGTGTTCACTGTGTGTAGTGCTGTGTGTTCGCTGTGTGTTCGCTGTGTGTAGTGCTGTGTGTTCGCTGTGTGTTCGCTGTGTGTTCGCTGTGTGTAGCGCTGTGTGTTCGTTGTGTGTTCGCTGTGTGTTCGTTGTGTGTAGCGCTGTGTGTTCGCTGTGTGTAGTGCTGTGTGTTCGCTGTGTGTTCGCTGTGTGTAGCGCTGTGTGTAGCGCTGTGTGTAGCGCTGTGTGTTCGCTGTGTGTAGCGCTGTGTGTTCGCTGTGTGTTCGCTGTGTGTTCGCTGTGTGTAGCGCTGTGTGTTCGCTGTGTGTAGCGCTGTGTGTAGCGCTGTGTGTTCGCTGTGTGTAGCGCTGTGTGTTCGCTGTGTGTTCGCTGTGTGTAGCGCTGTGTGTTCGCTGTGTGTAGCGCTGTGTGTTCGCTGTGTGTAGCGCTGTGTGTTCGCTGTGTGTAGCGCTGTGTGTTCGCTGTGTGTAGCGCTGTGTGTTCGCTGTGTGTAGCGCTGTGTGTTCGCTGTGTGTTCGTTGTGTGTAGCGCTGTGTGTAGCGCTGTGTGTAGCGCTGTGTGTAGCGCTGTGTGTTCGCTGTGTGTAGCGCTGTGTGTTCGCTGTGTGTTCGCTGTGTGTTCGCTGTGTGTTCGTTGTGTGTTCGCTGTGTGTTCGTTGTGTGTAGCGCTGTGTGTTCGCTGTGTGTTCGTTGTGTGTTCGCTGTGTGTTCGCTGTGTGTAGCGCTGTGTGTTCGCTGTGTGTTCGTTGTGTGTTCGCTGTGTGTTCGCTGTGTGTTCGCTCTATAGCGCTGTGTGTAGCGCTGTGTGTTCGCTGTGTGTAGCGCTGTGTGTAGCGCTGTGTGTTCGCTTTGTGTAGCGCTGTGTGTAGCGCTGTGTGTTCGCTGTGTGTAGCGCTGTGTGTAGCGCTGTGTGTTCGCTGTGTGTAGCGCTGTGTGTAGCGCTGTGTGTAGCGCTGTGTGTTCGCTGTGTGTTCGCTGTGTGTTCGTTGTGTGTTCGCTGTGTGTTCGTTGTGTGTAGCGCTGTGTGTTCGCTGTGTGTTCGTTGTGTGTTCGCTGTGTGTTCGCTGTGTGTAGCGCTGTGTGTTCGCTGTGTGTTCGTTGTGTGTTCGCTGTGTGTTCGCTGTGTGTTCGCTCTATAGCGCTGTGTGTAGCGCTGTGTGTTCGCTGTGTGTAGCGCTGTGTGTAGCGCTGTGTGTTCGCTGTGTGTAGCGCTGTGTGTAGCGCTGTGTGTTCGCTGTGTGTAGCGCTGTGTGTAGCGCTGTGTGTTCGCTGTGTGTAGCGCTGTGTGTAGCGCTGTGTGTAGCGCTGTGTGTTCGCTGTGTGTTCGCTGTGTGTACGCTGTGTGTAGCGCTGTGTGTTCGCTGTGTGTAGCGCTGTGTGTAGCCCTGTGTGTTCGCTGTGTGTAGCGCTGTGTGTAGCGCTGTGTGTAGCGCTGTGTGTTCGCTGTGTGTTGCGCTGTGTGTTCGCTGTGTGTTCGCTGTGTGTTCGGTGTGTGTAGTGCTGTGTGTTCGCTGTGTGTTCGGTGTGTGTTCGCTGTGTGTAGCGCTGTGTGTTTGCTGTGTGTTTGCTGTGTGTATCGCTGTGTGTAGCGCTGTGTGTTTGCTGTGTGTATCGCTGTGTGTAGCGCTGTGTGTAGCGCTGTGTGTTCGCTGTGTGTTTGCTGTGTGTAGCGCTGTGTGTTTGCTGTGTGTATCGCTGTGTGTAGCGCTGTGTGTAGCGCTGTGTGTTTGCTGTGTGTTTGCTGTGTGTAGCGCTTTGTGTTTGCTGTGTGTAGCGCTGTGTGTAGCGCTGTGTGTATCGCTGTGTGTTTGCTGTGTGTAGCGCTGTGTGTAGCGCTGTGTGTAGCGCTGTGTGTAGCGCTGTGTGTATCGCTGTGTGTTTGCTGTGTGTAGCGCTGTGTGTTCGCTGTGTGTAGCGCTGTGTGTAGCGCTGTGTGTTTGCTGTGTGTAGCGCTGTGTGTAGCGCTGTGTGTTCGCTGTGTGTAGCGCTGTGTGTAGCGCTGTGTGTTTGCTGTGTGTAGCGCTGTGTGTAGCGCTGTGTGTAGCGCTGTGTGTTTGCTGTGTGTAGCGCTGTGTGTTCGCTGTGTGTAGCGCTGTGTGTAGCGCTGTGTGTTTGCTGTGTGTAGCGCTGTGTGTAGCGCTGTGTGTAGCGCTGTGTGTTTGCTGTGTGTAGCGCTGTGTGTTCGCTGTGTGTAGCGCTGTGTGTAGCGCTGTGTGTTCGCTGTGTGTTTGCTGTGTGTAGCGCTGTGTGTAGCGCTGTGTGTTCGCTGTGTGTTTGCTGTGTGTAGCGCTGTGTGTAGCGCTGTGTGTTCGCTGTGTGTTTGCTGTGTGTAGCGCTGTGTGTAGCGCTGTGTGTAGCGCTGTGTGTAGCGCTGTGTGTTTGCTGTGTGTAGCGCTGTGTGTAGCGCTGTGTGTTTGCTGTGTGTAGCGCTGTGTGTTCGCTGTCGGCTACGGTAGAAACATGCCGTCACATGTCGACCTTCATAGAATGGCGTAGAAGCCTGCGGTTATGGAGATATAAATGTCTCATTCTAAGGTAATACACCACTGAACACATAGTTATGGATCTTATATTGCATTTCTGTCAATAGAGCCTCAGAAATATCACACATTGCACCTTTAAATTTACAGAAGAAAAACATGATGTAAGAACTGATATAATGTTAATTGACCAACCTATTTAAATTCTAACATCAGATTTGAACTATTGTAATACAGCGCCCCCAGAGGCGACGAGAGTCACATGATGAACCACAGCTCATCACAAGCTGTTCTTCCACAACCATATTAACATTAGTGAGGTCATTCCAGTGTCATTCACACAAACACTACACACCATCATGGTAACACACATGAAATTTAAAAAATGCAATAAATATTAATTTAACAACATAAGATAACATTAAGATAACATAACATAACATAAAACACTAATGTACATAACAGATTAGAAAAAAATAAGAAAAACTAATGAGAAACTGATATTTCAACGAAAATACATCAAATGTGAAGCGTCACGCAGGGAATTGTGGGAATGTCAATTTACGTTTTTTCACTGTAAATTACACATGACTTTCTTTTTCACTTTATTAAAAACTTAATGGTATTTTTACTGTAAAATTACATTAAATGTACGGTTCGATCTAATACAGTTATTCACCGGTTATAGTACGGAAACTTTTTTCACCGTTCATTTTTTACAGTCTTTGACTTTTACCGTTAAAATCACGATCATTTTTTTACCTAGTACGGTATTTTTTTTGGTACCACCTCAGTTGTGTTTCCGAGCGATCCGCAGTGATACTAAAATGTGACGTTTAACACTGCTGATCACTGATTGGTCAGAGAGAATCGTCACGACCAGCGTCATTAGACACCAAACCCGCTAGATTTAAATAATAGTCAGCAACAGCCACCTTTTTTAAAACGACCGTCACACACAACTTGAATAAAGAAATGACTGTATGGTGGTCAGTAGACGAGGTGTGACATCATCAGAGTGTGTATAATCACACACACTTTGAAGCGGTACTAAACTGCAGTGGAAAAGCAGACCGAGCCAAAGAGGTTTAGTAAAATAAATATTATAGACTGATTTGAATCTCTTATGCATGTTAACTCTGATTGAGTTTGTAAAGCAAGTGGGGAACAAGTTACATTTACATTTGAGGAAAACAAGAAGCAATTAATCTTAAACTCTTATGCTATTATGGAATATCGCAGTGTTTATTCTAAATGATTTATGGGTGCAGATCATTATTATTTTAGTAATCTTAAATCAGAATAACTTCCTCTAGCAGCATCTCTTCTCTTCTCTGGTGATGTGGGCGGGGCTATAACCTGTCACTCACATGAGATCAGCCAATAGCAAACCACAGCCTTCCAATCAATTCCTCACGGACACAATCAAGCCCCGCCCACATTTGTTCTTGTTCCAGAAGCGTTTCTCTCGATATACGACACAATAGAGAAAAAAGACTAACGCAACTTCAGTTTCATGCCGACTTTACATTTACAAAGCTACAAATGAAACAATAAAGGAAGAGCCCATGCGCAAGATGGACATAGAGGCTAAAGCGATCACATTCACTAGACGGCCAAACATGCTCTTTTTACACAAACAGTTAAATAAACAGTTTTATTTTTCCTTCAAGTGATACGTGAGTGAAATTATATATTGTCTTGTATATGCATAGTCATTTTCTAAATTTTTCTATGTTTTAAAGTGCATTTTAAAGCAGTTAAGCAAAAAAACAATCAATCAAAAATGGCCTTTTAGCGTCACATACTTGAAACCCAAAGGTAGCAAAGAGTCATACACACACAAGACCGTAAATAAAACACATGACAAAATCTACAATTTGTAAATGTGCAGTGACTAAAGAGAAGATGCTTATAATGGTGCTCCATATGAATCACTGGCTTTTCTAGGTCAATGTTGCTCACAGAATCAGGTCACGGTGAAGGAAGAATGCAGTTCCTGAAATGGGTTTAATAGAGGAGTTCGTTCAAGCACATCACAGTCTAGCTATCAAAGCAGATTTATAAGGAGAATCCTGCACTTAGAGAAGATTGCCTTTAATTAGGTGATTTAATCTCAGTGTCGAGCTCAACTTCATGTACTAAAATACTCAAAGCTCGGTTTTCACTTCCACAAGAAATTGCAGCATCACAAATGTTGGTTTGGTGGTTCTGACAAACACCAGCATACGGAATTATTTGCATATAAGATGTACAAATGTTTACGGATCCTAATTTAATCTAATACTGAATTCATGGAATTAATCGGGAATTATTAATTAATCATATAAATGATGAGTGAATGGAGCAACATCAACCATGAACTTGCTTCGTGACTGAATACAGGTCAAAGTCTAGGCTGATTTCAATAGATGGAATAAGAGAATTCAAATTCAAGCTGGTAAAGAGGTTGTTAAAGTAAGATGCTTTGACACATCTGATGGCACACGGACAGAAAGAGGTGCGGGCCGTCCTGAAGTGCCCCTGGCATCAGCATGTGAGATTATGTAATGCAGCTCTACTTCTGTTTCCTGTTTCACGAGTGCATCGTTCCGTGGAGCCAATGAGATTCACAGACACAGATTATACACACCCACAGACACACGCTGGATACAAACAGAGAGGAGATTAGAGGAGAGATGAGGAGAGATGAGGAGAGGATGGAGGGGAGAGGAGAGATGAAAAGAAGAGCAAAGGAGAACAAAGGATGGGAGGGAGAGGAGAAACAAGGAGGAGAGCAGAGGATGGGAGAGGAGAGGAGAGATGAGGAGTTGAGCAGAGGATGGGAGAGGAGAGGAGAGATGAGGAGTTGAGCAGAGGATGGGAGTGGAGAGGAGAGATGAGGAGGAGAGCAGAGGATGGGAGTGGAGAGGAGAGATGAGGAGGAGAGCAGAGGATGGGAGTGGAGAGGAGAGATGAGGAGGAGAGCAGAGGATGAGAGGGGAGAGGAGAGATGAGGAGGAGAGCAGAGGATGGGAGTGGACAGACAAGGAGGAGAGCAGAGGATGAGAGGGGAGAGGAGAGATGAGGAGGAGAGCAGAGGATGGGAGGGGATAGGAGAGATGAGGAGAGCAGAGGATGGGAGTGGACAGACGAGGAGGAGAGCAGAGGATGGGAGGGGAGAGGAGAGATGAGGAGGAGAGCAGAGGATGAGAGGGGAGAGGAGAGATGAGGAGAGCAGAGGATGGAAGTGGAGAGGAGAGATGAGGAGGAGAGCAGAGGATGGGAGGGGAGAGGAGAGATGAGGAGGAGAGCAGAGGATGGGAGGGGAGAGGAGAGATGAGGAGGAGAGCAGAGGAGGGGAGGGGAGAGGAGAGATGAGGAGGAGAGCAGAGGAGGGGAGGGGAGAGGAGAGATGAGGAGAGCAGAGGATGAGAGGGGAGAGGAGAGATGAGGAGAGCAGAGGATGGGAGTGGAGAGGAAAGATGAGGAGGAGAGCAGAGGATGGGAGGGGAGAGGAGAGATGAGGAGAGCAGAGGATGGGAGTGGACAGACGAGGAGGAGAGCAGAGGATGAGAGGGGAGAGGAGAGATGAGGAGGAGAGCAGAGGATGGGAGGGGAGAGGAGAGATGAGGAGGAGAGCAGAGGATGGGAGGGGAGAGGAGAGATGAGGAGGAGAGCAGAGGAGGGGAGGGGAGAGGAGAGATGAGGAGAGCAGAGGATGAGAGGGGAGAGGAGAGATGAGGAGAGCAGAGGATGGGAGTGGAGAGGAGAGATGAGGAGAGCAGAGGATGGGAGTGGAGAGGAAAGATGAGGAGGAGAGCAGAGGATGGGAGGGGAGAGGAGAGATGAGGAGAGCAGAGGATGGGAGTGGACAGACGAGGAGGAGAGCAGAGGATGAGAGGGGAGAGGAGAGATGAGGAGGAGAGCAGAGGATGGGAGTGGACAGACGAGGAGGAGAGCAGAGGATAGGAGGGGAGAGGAAAGATGAGGAGGAGAGGAGAGGATGGGAGTGGAGAGGAGAGATGAGGAGGAGAGCAGAGGATGAGAGGGGAGAGGAGAGATGAGGAGAGCAGAGGATGGGAGTGGAGAGGAAAGATGAGGAGGAGAGCAGAGGATGGGAGGGGAGAGGAGAGATGAGGAGAGCAGAGGATGGGAGTGGACAGACGAGGAGGAGAGCAGAGGATGAGAGGGGAGAGGAGAGATGAGGAGGAGAGCAGAGGATGGGAGTGGACAGACGAGGAGGAGAGCAGAGGATAGGAGGGGAGAGACGAGGAGGAGACCAGAGGATGAGAGGGGAGAGGAGAGATGAGGAGGAGAGCAGAGGATGGGAGTGGACAGACGAGGAGGAGAGCAGAGGATAGGAGGGGAGAGGAAAGATGAGGAGGAGAGGAGAGGATGGGAGTGGAGAGGAGAGATGAGGAGGAGAGCAGAGGAGGGGAGGGGAGAGGAGAGATGAGGAGGAGAGCAGAGGATGGGAGTGGACAGACGAGGAGGAGAGCAGAGGATGGGAGGGGAGAGGAGAGACAAGGAGGAGAGCAGAGGATGGGAGGGGAGAGGAGAGACGAGGAGGAGAGCAGAGGAGGGGAGGGGAGAGACGAGGAGGAGAGCAGAGGATGGGAGGGGAGAGGAGAGATGAGGAGGAGAGCAGAGGATGGGAGGGGAGAGACGAGGAGGAGAGCAGAGGAGGGGAGGGGAGAGACGAGGAGGAGAGCAGAGGATGGGAGGGGAGAGGAGAGATGAGGAGAGCAGAGGATGGGAGTGGAGAGGAGAGATGAGGAGGAGAGCAGAGGATGGGAGTGGACAGATGAGGAGGAGAGCAGAGGATGGGAGGGGAGAGGAGATGAGGAGGAGAGCAGAGGATGGGAGGGGAGAGGAGAGATGAGGAGAGCAGAGGATGGGAGGAGAGAGGAGAGATGAGGAGAGCAAAGGATGGGAGTGGAGAGATGAGGAGGAGAGCACAGGATGAGAGGGGAGAGGAGAGATGAGGAGGAGAGCAGAGGATGGGAGGGGAGAGGAGAGACGAGGAGGAGAGCAGAGGAAGGGAGTGGAGAGGAGAGATGAGGAGGACAGCACAGGATGAGAGGAGAGATAAGGAGGAGAGCAGAGGATGGGAGGGGAGAGGAGAGACGAGGAGGATAGCAGATGATGAGAGGGGAGAGGAGAGATGAGGAGGAGAGCAGAGGATGGGAGTGGAGAGGAGAGATGAGGAGGAGAGCAGAGGATGGGAGTGGAGAGACGAGGAGGAGAGCAGAGGATGAGAGGGGAGAGGAGAGATGAGGAGGATGGGAGGGGAGAGGAGAGATGAGGAGGAGAGCAGAGGATGGGAGTGGAGAGGAGAGATGAGGAGGAGACCAGAGGATGGGAGTGGAGAGGAGAGATGAGGAGGAGAGCAGAGGATGGGAGTGGACAGACAAGGAGGAGAGCAGAGGATGAGAGGGGAGAGGAGAGATGAGGAGGAGAGCAGAGGATGGGAGTGGAGAGGAGAGATGAGGAGGAGAGATGAGGATGGGAGGGGAGAGGAGAGATGAGGAGGAGAGCAGAGGATGGGAGTGGACAGACAAGGAGGAGAGCAGAGGATGAGAGGGGAGAGGAGAGATGAGGAGGAGAGCAGAGGATGGGAGGGGAGAGGAGAGATGAGGAGAGCAGAGGATGGGAGTGGACAGACGAGGAGGAGAGCAGAGGATGGGAGGGGAGAGGAGAGATGAGGAGGAGAGCAGAGGATGGGAGGGGAGAGGAGAGATGAGGAGGAGAGCAGAGGATGAGAGGGGAGAGGAGAGATGAGGAGAGCAGAGGATGGGAGTGGAGAGGAGAGATGAGGAGGAGAGCAGAGGATGGGAGGGGAGAGGAGAGATGAGGAGGAGAGCAGAGGATGGGAGGGGAGAGGAGAGATGAGGAGGAGAGCAGAGGATGAGAGGGGAGAGGAGAGATGAGGAGAGCAGAGGATGGGAGTGGAGAGGAGAGATGAGGAGGAGAGCAGAGGATGAGAGGGGAGAGGAGAGATGAGGAGAGCAGAGGATGGGAGTGGAGAGGAAAGATGAGGAGGAGATCAGAGGATGGGAGGGGAGAGGAGAGATGAGGAGAGCAGAGGATGGGAGTGGACAGACGAGGAGGAGAGCAGAGGATGAGAGGGGAGAGGAGAGATGAGGAGGAGAGCAGAGGATGGGAGTGGACAGACGAGGAGGAGAGCAGAGGATAGGAGGGGAGAGACGAGGAGGAGAGCAGAGGATGAGAGGGGAGAGGAGAGATGAGGAGGAGAGCAGAGGATGGGAGTGGACAGACGAGGAGGAGAGCAGAGGATAGGAGGGGAAAGGAAAGATGAGGAGGAGAGGAGAGGATGGGAGTGGAGAGGAGAGATGAGGAGGAGAGCAGAGGAGGGGAGGGGAGAGGAGAGATGAGGAGGAGAGCAGAGGATGGGAGTGGACAGACGAGGAGGAGAGCAGAGGATGGGAGGGGAGAGGAGAGACAAGGAGGAGAGCAGAGGATGGGAGGGGAGAGGAGAGACGAGGAGGAGAGCAGAGGAGGGGAGGGGAGAGACGAGGAGGAGAGCAGAGGATGGGAGGGGAGAGGAGAGATGAGGAGGAGAGCAGAGGATGGGAGGGGAGAGACGAGGAGGAGAGCAGTGGAGGGGAGGGGAGAGACAAGGAGGAGAGCAGAGGATGGGAGGGGAGAGGAGAGATGAGGAGAGCAGAGGATGGGAGTGGAGAGGAGAGATGAGGAGGAGAGCAGAGGATGGGAGTGGACAGATGAGGAGGAGAGCAGAGGATGGGAGGGGAGTGGAGATGAGGAGGAGAGCAGAGGATGGGAGGGGAGAGGAGAGATGAGGAGAGCAGAGGATGGGAGGAGAGAGGAGAGATGAGGAGAGCAAAGGATGGGAGTGGAGAGATGAGGAGGAGAGCACAGGATAAGAGAGGAGAGGAGAGATGAGGAGGAGAGCAGAGGATGGGAGGGGAGAGGAGAGACGAGGAGGAGAGCAGAGGAAGGGAGTGGAGAGGAGAGATGAGGAGGACAGCACAGGATGAGAGGAGAGATGAGGAGGAGAGCAGAGGATGGGAGGGGAGAGGAGAGACGAGGAGGATAGCAGATGATGAGAGGGGAGAGGAGAGATGAGGAGGAGAGCAGAGGATGGGAGTGGAGAGGAGAGATGAGGAGGAGAGCAGAGGATGGGAGTGGAGAGACGAGGAGGAGAGCAGATGATGAGAGGGGAGAGGAGAGATGAGGAGGATGGGAGGGGAGAGGAGAGATGAGGAGGAGAGCAGAGGATGGGAGTGGAGAGGAGAGATGAGGAGGAGACCAGAGGATGATGGAGGGGAGAGGAGAGGACGGGAGGAGAGAGACTAGGAGAGGATAAGAGAGGAGAGATGGGGAGAGGAGAGGAGGGGAGGGGAGAGGAGAGACAAGGAGGAGAGCAGAGGAGGGGAGGGGAGAGACGAGGAGGAGAGCAGAGGATGGGGGGGAGAGGAGAGACGAGGAGGAGAGCAGAGGATGGGAGGGGAGAGGAGAGACGAGGAGGAGAGCAGAGGAGGGGAGAGACGAGGAGGAGAGCAGAGGAGGGGAGGGTAGAGGAGAGATGAGGAGGAGAGCAGAGGATGGAAGGGGAGAGGAGAGTCGAAGGGGATAGCAAGAGGATGGGAGAGGAGAGACGAGGGGGAGAGCAGAGGATGGGAGAGGAGAAACGAGAAGGAGAGCATAGGATTGAGGGGAGAGGAGAGACGAGGAGGAGAGGAGAGGACGGGAGGAGAGAGACTAGGAGAGGATAAGAGAGGAAAGATGGGGAGAGGAGAGGAGAAACGAGGAGGAGATGAGGGGAGGCGAAAGGAGGGGATGAGAGCGGAGAGGAGAAACGAGAGGGAGAGACAAGGAGAGACGAGGAGAGGAGAAGAGAGAGACGAGGAGAGGAAAGGAGAAACGAGAGGAGAGACGAGGGAGGGGAGAGGAGAAACAAGGATAGGAGAGGGAGAGTAGAGGGGAGGGAGGGGAGAAGGAGAAACATGGAGAGGAGAGGGAAGAAGAGAATCAAGAAGAGGAGAGACGAGTAGAAGAGAGGAGAGGGAGAGGAGAGATGAGGAGATGGTGATGGAGAGCCAGTGTTGCTTCTCCATCCCTCAAAATTGGATCCTTATTTTTCGTTATATCATGCATGTTATAATTGTTCATATGGGTATTTGCAGTTTTATTATAAAATCTCTGTTTTAACTATCATTGAAAGAACTTGCTGAAATGTATAGAGAGACAGGAGTTAGTTTTACAGAAAATGGTATGTTCCAATTAACTGTAAGCGGGAAAATTATGCATTTAAGAGTGTTCAGAAGTGAGGCAGGGGAACAGAGAGTGGTTTTGAGCTTAATGTAAAAGTTGTTAATGCTACTTTAGCATGATAAACTTTGGTCTCCAACAGTTACTCAACAGTGCTAGTTTTTACACTGTTTTTGTAACTTTTGTTTTTATTTTTGCTCTTGCCCACTGTTGTATGTACCTTTTCCACTTCCTTGCCTTTAAAGTATTAAACTTCTTTTGGAACAACCTTTAAACGGATGCCTGATGTGATTCTCCTTCTGACTGCTTGGGTTCTTATCACAGAGAAGAGAAACGAGGAGAGGAGAGACGAAGAGAGGAGAGAGAGAGAGGAGAGGGAGAGGAGAAGAGGGAGAGAAGAGACAAGGAGAGGAGAGACAAGGAGATGAGAGGTATAGGAGATGAGAGGTATAGGAGCAGGGCCGGACTGGGACCAAAATTCGGCCCTGGCATTTGTGGTTTTCACCGGCCCAACTAATTGATGACGTTAAAAAAAACGTCCCCAGAATCTGAACATTTTTCCCACTGAGACACACCATACAAGGCAGCAATGACTTTCACACTGTAGGCATACACGTCATGATATATAACTGAGGCGCATAGACTTTAGTCCATACACATTCACAGCACGCACGAGCATGGCACAGCGGCCAAAAACACACGCACACACACGAGCATGGCACGGCGGCCCGACGCACACAACACAACTGCTTAATAAAGAAAAAGCACCATGACCAAACCACAATAGAATATATATGATAAAAATAAGCATGGCCTACCTTATTAAAGTGGGAATGCTTCTAAGTTATATCAGTTATATAATCAGTTATTTTATCTTGGGACATTTTTCAGCATGGGCCTCAAGACATTTGCGTTTTTTGTCCCTTATTTTTTCTGCACCACCCTTTACTTTCACAAAGTTCGTCTTTTTATCCATTTTGTAGATCGGCAACTGAAATGCTAGCAAGATTTGTTTTACTCTTTCCCCGCTTTTGGTTGCGTACTCTTGACGTGGAGCATATTACTTTGGGCAGAGGGGAGGGCCTCTGCCTATTACGTCCTCATGCACGTCCTGCCATATCACTTGCCAGTAGCTAGGGGGAGAAACCCCCCTATAAATATGGGCCGGCCCATCTCGTTTTTTCCGGGTTTCTCACGTATTTTAGCTCTTTTCCCGCTGTCTTCCCGTTTTAGTATTTTCCCGTAAAATATCCCGTATTTTTACGCTCTGATTGTGTTAACTCAGAACACGCAACTATCTGTGTCTGTGAAGTGGCGGCTTGCACTTGGGTTGCTAGACCTCCAGTAAAGCAGGTGGCAGTATACAGACAGTAGCTTAGGCTACTATCGAAGAAGAAGAAGACAGTCGCAGCGGCACGGGCGCGAGCGCGAGGAACATAGCGAGGAAGAGGGGAAAGCATGGGAAAAAGTAGCGGGAAGTGAATTTGAAATGATCAAGGAGAGTAGAGTAGATGAGTGTGATGTGCGATGATGGATCAGGAGGACGCCGATGGCCAAAATCACCGAATTAACCACCAATTCTTTGAGTTCTTTCTCACTCTGTCTCCCAACATTAAGCTAAAACACGTTGTAGCAAAATAAAAATGTGTAAGTAATGTTTACTTTGTTCATTAATAAAGCACTTTAAACATATTCATTGGTCTGTAATTCTGTAATATATATTGTGTAGTTATAAACTCTTTAGACTGTTAATGATTAGTGCTTTTTAAAAAAAAAGTTTTGGGGTAAGAATCGTGTAAAAAAAAATCCCTTATTTTGGGGATGGATTCCGGGAAATCTCCCTTATTTTCAATGTTGACAGCTATGCAATGGGTAGGTGCAGCTCGGCCCAAAACAATAGAAAATCACACCGGCCCTTCTGGCATGTGCCAGAATTGCCAGATGGCCAATCCGGGCCTGTATAGGAGAGACGAGGAGAGGAGAAACAAGGAGAGGACAGAAGAGACAAGGAGAGACGAGAAGAGGAGAGAGAGAGGAGAGGAGAAACAAGGAGAGGAGAGACGAGGAGAAGCAGACTGATCTCATGAAATGGCGTATGTATGACACGCCAATTCGTATTTCCATAATTGGCGTGCTATCAACACGCATAATCGCTTTTCGGCGTGTTTATCAACGCCGTTGACTTAACGTTATATTACTGTATATGTAAATATATGACCTACCCCAACCCCGTCCCTAACCCTACCCGTCACTGGGGTTAATACCATTTATGAGTCTTCCCCTACCATCGTAGGAAAAAAAATATCGCTCCCCAGATGTAGATATAGATTTTGCTTCGTTTCGGTCGGACATTTAATGGCGTACATACACGCGGAATCACTCGGACATTTAACGGCGTAGATATACACGCAAAAGATGACGGTTCGTTTCGGCGTGGATATACACGCGGATAGCTCAAAATGCATAGATAACACAACACTTGTTATCAGGCCCGCCGACAGGGGGGGACAAACGGGTCTGTTGTCCCGGGCCCAGGGTAGGGAGGGGGGCCCAGAACTGGGCCCTCATTAAATTATGGAATAATTGTAAAAAAAAAAAAAAATAGGCATATTTGTTGAAAAAATATCTAATATTTGAGTTACATAAAAGCTTTTTATTCGTTTTCTTTCTAATTGTCCTTGAAATAGTGGTCAAGACCCCCCCCCCCCCCCCCCCAAACAAAAATGGTTTGGCCACTGATCGAAATATGATGTTGTCATTTGATTTGAAGTTCAGTAGGCTAACGTTACGCTCAAAATGTCCGGTCAACACAAGTCCGGTGCTCAGAAAAGAAAAGAGAAGAAGAAAATAGAGGCCTTCGAGATGCCCTAAACAAATATTTTTAAAAAGGTGGTGACGGTGAAGCTGGAACTAACGTTAGTAAAGTCAACGTAGAGCAAGGTAAGAAACAGCGCAGCCAACGTTTATGAGTGTTGTCAAAGACCCGGCACTTCGGTACCAAGTCGGTACAAATTTCTTTTTAAACGTCACGCCACGGTACCAGGTTTTCTCAAACCCGGGATGCGCGTGCATGCCCAAAGCGCGTGCAGTTGCGTCCTCTTCATAAAAGCGCTGAGACATGGCGACCGGCGGTGCTGCTGCTGTGGTGGCTGTATGCTGTAAATCCACTTGTTGATAAGAAAGGAGGAAAGAGCCACATATGGAAATATTTTGAATATTAGCTCATAATAGCGACGCGGCGCGCTCGTTTTTACAGGCGCGCCTAAGTTTATTGTTGCATAGCAACGACAGACGCCACGGGAGAGCAAACGCTTGTGGAAAGGAGAAAGCGGTGCGAACTGCGCTCTCCATGATGACGAGAAAGTATTAGCAAAGAATTCATTGATTTCTAGCCCTTGGATTAGCTTTACTACTATTTATGGAGATGAGAAATAAAAAGCTGGCTGAAATGCATCACTGTCATCATCGGTGAACAGATAATGGGTCAGATCCGAGTCTATTTTTGCTGTGCTGCTCATGCTTAAAAGTGAAAGCACACTTTTGATGGACAAAAAATAAATATGATTTCACACAAAAAGTGCCCAAAATGCACAGATTATGCATGTCTAGTGTGTTTTAACAAGAACTGCAGTAGGCTATGTCAGAAAAGAAAATGAAGACTGATGTACAATTAGATGTACATGTACATGAAGAAAAATGTACCCATTTAAACGTGTTTTCATTATTCATTGTGGGTAAAAGTATATGGTGTTTTATAAAAATAAAAATAAATCGTGGGGGGGCCCCATCTAAGATTATCTTGTCCCGGGCCCAGGCAAGACTGTCAGCTGGCCTGCTTGTTATCTACGAAGCAGGGGTGTGTTCTGGCGCCAACACTTTTTGGCATGTTCTTCTCCCTGCTCCTGCGCTATGCCTTCTGCAACTCTGAAGACGGGATCTTCCTCCATACTAGGAGTGACGGGAACCTTTTCAACCTTGCCCGCCTCAGAGCAAAGACTAAGGTCCGCAGGGTACTCATACGGGAGATGCTGTTTGCAGATGATGCTGCTCTTGCTGCACACACTGAGGGTGGCCTCCAGCGACTTATCACCTGTTTTGCAGATGCATGCACAGAGTTTGGCCTTGCCATCAGTATCAAGAAAACCAAAATGATAGTGCAAGATGTCAACACCACTCCTGAAATCACTATCAGCGACCACACCCTGGAGGTAGTGGAGAATTTCACATACCTTGGCTCCACCATCTGCAGCAACCTATCCTTGGATACTGAGCTCAATATAAGGATAGGCAAAGCAGCCACCGCCATGGCTCGACTAGCAAAGAGGGCTTGGGATAACACTCTATTGACACTCAAAACAAAACTGAAGGTGTACCAAGCATGCGTCTTGAGCACCCTACTCTATGGCAGTGAAGCTTGGACTCTATATTCTCGCCAAGAGCAAAGACTGAATTCCTTCCATATGCGCTGCCTCAGACGACTCCTGAGCATCACCTGGCAGGATCGTATCACAAACATAGCCATCCTGGCCCAGGCAGGTATGCCAAGTATGTTCACCATCCTTACACAGAGGCGACTGCGCTGGCTTGGTCACCTGTGCAGGATGGATGATGTTCGTATCCCAAAGGACGTTCTGTACGGGGAGCTTGCCACAGGAACACGACCATCTGGACGGCCAACCCTGCGCTACAAGGACGCCTGCAAGCGAGACTTGAAAACGTGCAGCATCTGTCCGGCTGATTTGGAAGCAGTGACATCGGACCGCGAAAATTGGCGATCCACCGTTAAGACTGGTGTCCTTTTAGCTGAAGAAAAAAGAGCAATGCAGTGGGAGGAGAAGAGGACTCGCCGGCAGGAAAGCGTTCAGCCTGTTCCCATTGACATCACCACTGCTTACACCTGTAGCAAGTGCCACCGGTGCTGTCGCTCCCGTATCGGACTCTACAGTCATAGTAGAGTCTGCAACCAAACCACAGACTGACCTGGGTGCAGATTCTAAACCATTGTCTCTCGAAGACAGAAGGATGCCAACGTATGTTTACACAAAGTCATGATGTCATGTTGGGAGAAGAGAGGAGAGGGAGAGGAGAAACAAGTAAGTAAGTAAGTAAGTAAGAAAACTTTATTAATCCCTGTAAGGGGAACCTCATTCGCCACCCTTGCACATTACAGACACCACAAACAAACAAAGACAGAAAACAACAACAATCAATACAAGAAATTACACAATTTCATTAAACAACCTAACTGCATTCGGAGTAAAAGACCTTCTAAATCGCTCTGTAGAACACCGAGGCATTATTAATCTTCCACTAAATGAGCTTTTAAGTCCACTAAAATTACAATGTAGTGGATGACCTTTGTAACGCATAATTATTTTTAATTTTGCCCTTGTTCTCTTTTCCACAGTGATCTCAAGTGAGTCAGGATTAAGGCCCATCACTGAGCCAGCCTTTCTAATCAATTTATTAATCCTATTTTTATCATCTACAGTGATACTACATCCCCAACAGAGCACTGCATAAAATAAAACACTAGCTACAATTCCCTGATAGAAAACATAAAGAAGCTTCCTACTTACACCAATAGAACTCAACTTCCTCAAAAAGAATAGTCTTGATTGCGCCTTCTTAAACACAGCCTCACTATTCTTCTTCCAGTTCAGTTTACTGTCCAAATGGACACCAAGATATTTATAAGACTGAACAATCTCTACTTCCTTACCGTTAATACTCACTGGTTCTATCACTTCTTTATTCCTTCTGAAATCAATGATCAACTCCTTAGTCTTCTCTACATTCAATTTTAGGAAATTTTCATCACACCATCCAACAAATAACTCAACCTCTCTTCTATAGTCCACATCGTTGCCTTGATTAATTAAACCCACAAGGGCAGTATCATCTGAAAACTTTTGTATACAACATGAATTCTGAGTGTGCCTGTAGTCAGCTGTATACAAAGAAAAAAGAAATGGTGATAAAACTGTGCCTTGAGGGGCTCCTGTTTTGGTTAAAATAATGTCAGAGATTTTATCACCCAGCCTAACAAACTGGGGTCGACGTATAAGATAATTCAATACCCACATAATAGTTTTACTATGTAGGTTACAACGCAGCAATTTATCAGCTAAAACAAGGAGAGGAGAGACTAGGAGAGGGGAGAAGAGGAGAAGAGAGGAGAGACGAGAGGAGAGGAGGGACAAGAGGAGAGGGAGAGGAGAGAGAGAGGAGAAACAAGGAGAGGAGAGACTAGGAGAGGAAAGAAGAGGAGAAGAGAGGAGAGGGGGAGGAGAGGGAGAGGAGAAACAAGGAGAGGAGAGGGGAGAAGAGGAGAAGAGAGGAGAGACGAGAGGAGGGACGAGAGGAGAGGGAGATGAGAGAGAGAGGAGAAACAAGGAGAGGAGAGACTAGGAGAGGGGAGAAGAGGAGAAGAGAGGAGAGGGAGAGGAGAGACGAGAGGAGGGACGAGAGGAGAGGGAGAGGAGAGAGAGAGGAGAAACAAGGAGAGGAGAGACTAGGAGAGGGGAGAAGAGGAGAAGAGAGGAGAGGGAGAGGAGAGACGAGAGGAGGGACGAGAGGAGAGGGAGAGGGAGAGGAGAGAGGAGAAACAAGGAGAGGAGAGACTAGGAGAGGGGAGAAGAGGAGAAGAGAGGAGAGGGAGAGGAGAGACGAGAGGGAGAGGAGAGAGGAGAAACAAGGAGAGGAGAGACTAGGAGAGGGGAGAAGAGGAGAAGAGAGGAAAGGGAGAGGAAAGACGAGAGGAGGGACGAGAGGAGAGGGAGAGGAGAGAGAGAGGAGAAACAAGGAGAGGAGAGACTAGGAGAGGGGAGAAGAGGAGAAGAGAGGAGAGGGAGAGGAGAGACGAGAGGGAGAGGAGAGAGGAGAAACAAGGAGAGGAGAGACAAGGAGAGGGGAGAAGAGGAAAAGAGAGGAGAGGGAGAGGAGAGACGAGAGGGAGAGGAGAGAGGAGAAACAAGGAGAGGAGAGACTAGGAGAGGGGAGAAGAGGAGAAGAGAGGAGAGAGAGAGGAGAAACAAGGAGAGGAGAGACTAGGAGAGGGGAGAAGAGGAGAAGAGAGGAGAGGGAGAGGAGGGACGAGAGGAGAGGGAGAGGAGAGAGAGAGGAGAAACAAGGAGAGGAGAGACTAGGAGAGGGGAGAAGAGGAGAAGAGAGGAGAGGGAGAGGAGGGACGAGAGGAGAGGGAGAGGAGAGAGAGAGGAGAAACAAGGAGAGGAGAGACTAGGAGAGGAGAGGCGAGGAGAGAGGGAGAAGAGAGGGAGAGGAGAAACAAGAGAGAAAAAAGAAAGGTTGTTGATTGTGGCCTGTGGGATGTTGGTCCACTCCTCTTCAGTTTCTGGATATTGGCAGGACCTGGAACACGCTGTCGTATACGCCGATCCAGAGCATCCCGAACACATTTATTCATGCCGACTGCAGGAGTGTCCACCAGAGCTGTTGCTCGTGAATTTGATGTTTATTTCTCTACCAAGAGCGTCTCCAAAGGTGTTTCAGGGAATTTAGCAGTACATCCAACCGGCCTCACGACCTGTACATGTGGGCTTGCAGAAATAAAGGCCTGGGACCTGTGCATGTGTGGATTCATGCATACTCATGCATCCGCGCACATACACACTCATGCATCCGCGCACATACACACTCATGCATCCGCGCACATACACACTCATGCATCCGCGCACATACACACACAGACGTGCACAAACAAAATATTTTGAGTATTACAGGCTTTTTTCACAGAGATGAACGTTATCCTCAAATCATTGAGGCTCAGATCAATGAGGACTACAATAGTCACTTTCAAAAATAAATACAAAACCTGGCCTAATTAAAAAAAAAAAAAAAAGCTGACAAAAATTTTAAATCCAATAATTGGTGACAGGCCCGGATTGCTACAGGCGAACTTACCTAGGGCGACAAATGTGTTGGGGTGCGGCGCCCTCTAGTGTCGTCCTTGGCCTACTTCCCATTAATCACAGAATTAGATTGACAAGCGAAACAAAAACATGTTTATTAAACATGATCACCCTAAGGCGCCCCCTCAGCCACAATTTTTTTAGTCTTAACGGCCCATAAAACTCGTACATCGGCGGCCCAGTCGTTTTGCTTAATTGGCGGCGCTGGGTTACTTTGTTCCAAGTATTGTTACGACCCTGCGTTCCGCTTGCTCGCCTGCTGGTGGCGGTGTTGCTCTGAGAGAGCGTGGGAGATCGCACACACCTGCTTCCTGATTATCTTTAATTATGAAGAGGATAAAACCTTGGATTGAACATCTCATCTTCACTTCGTCCAGGGGATTGACAGCCTCTGGCGAAGTCATTCGAACCTTTGATTTACAGCCCATACCAACCTTCTTTTACTCCCCAACCGGATTATGATTTTTACCCTTTTGATTTGAAACCCTAGACTTTGTTATATTCAGTTTATTTTGATTTTTGAGGACGAATAAAATCTTGCAAGTCATTTTTGGTGTACTTGTTTACTTTATGTACGGCCGAAACGAGCTGGCCGTAACATAAATTGGGAGTCTCGTCCGCGATCCTATTGGGGTAGGAAACGTTGGTAAGTATGGGTTGTATGTGTGTATGTTTTTGTGAATGGTTACCTTTATAAACCTTTACCAGCAGCCATATCACCCTGTAGCCCAAGACTGGTTGCCCACTGAAGCTAAGCAGGGCTGAGCCTGGTTAGTCCCTGGATGGGAGACCTCCTGAGAAAACCAGGTTGCTGCTGGAAGAGGTGTTAGTGAGGCCAGCAGGGGGCGCTCACCCTGTGCTCTGTGTGGGTCCTAACGCCCCAGTGTAGTGACGGGGACACTATACTGTCAAAGAGCACCGTCCTTCGGATGAGACGTTAAACCGAGGTCCTGACTCTCTGTGGTCATTAAAAATCCCAGGATGTCTTTCGAAAGAGTAGGGGTGTAACCCGGGCATCCTGGCCAAATTTGCCCAGTGGCCTCTGTCCATCATGGCCTCCTAATCATCCCCATATATATATATATACACTGATTGGCTTCATCACTCTGTCTCCTCTCCACCAGTAAGCTGGTGTGTGGTGGGCGTTCTGGCGCACTATGGCTGCCGTCGCATCATCCAAGTGGATGCTGCACATTGGTGGTGGTTGAGGAGATTCCCCCTTCCATGTGAAGTGCTTTGAGTGCCTAGAAAAGCGCTATATAAATGTAATGAATTATTATTATTATTATTATAAATGAGAACTCTGGTGAGGTAGAGTGTTTCCAGCTGGATTGTGAATACAATCCTTCCGTCGGAGCACTGTTTGTTGTTTTGTTTTATTTTGTTATTTTGCCTTTTTTGTTTTTGGAGGTTATCCTGGGTGGAGATTAACTCTCTGTAGGGGGTACGCTTCCGGACTTTCAGTTTGACTGATAGTTGCGGAGTTCAGCGTTTAATGTCGCCTCGAGCCCGGTACATCTCTGAAGACCAGGTAGGATTTAGTTAGTGTTTTTCTGAGTTAGGAGCTGGAGTTCTCTTATATTATAAGTGGTAAATCCATTCTACAAAAAAAAAAAAAAGGGAAAATCGTTGAGATTGCGTGTATAGTGCAGTTTATTTTACGCTTACACTGTGTTTTGACTTGTGGGAAGTCTTTGAAAATTTTGTGAATGAGGTTGCGTAATACGGTGACGTAGTTCCTTTTGGAAGCAGTGGCTGGGAATTGTATTTTGAGTGAACAGCGTCTCACGTGTGTTAGCTAGTAGTTTCGATTGTGTTATTGTGCATAAAACATACGAACAAAATGTCTTCGGTGGTCGAGGATTTCTTTGCGTGTCCATCAGAAGCTTTGCTTGAGAGTTGTACAAAGGAGCAGTTGGTGCAAATCGCCGAACGCTTCAGTGTCGATTTTACTTCTCAAGAGAAGAGGCTGAGGGAGACTATGGTGACTACTTTGAAGCGGTCACTTGTTGATAGAGGAGTTATAGAGGTAAGCACTGAGCTAATCACTCCGAGTGAATCGTTTGTGTCTACTCCTGCTGAGGTTTATGGTGAAAGTGAGACGAAATTTCCAGAATTGTCTTTGCAAGAGAAGCAATTGTGTTTAGATGCCGCGAAAATTCGTGCTGAACGAGATGATCGCGCTATGAAAGAGCGAGCGGTAGAAAGAGAATTTGAAGAGAGGAAATTAAATCATCAGTTAGCTATGCGAAGAATGGAGCTTGATTTAGAAGAGAGAACGCTTCAGTTAGAGAAGGAACGTGAAGAGAGAACGCTTCAGTTAGAGAGGGAACGTGACGAGAGAGCATTTGAGATAAAAAAGTTGGAGTTAGAATTAGCAGCAAAGACGGCTGAAGCTTCACAAGCGAATGTGCCTCCTGTTCCACAACAGCATGCGAATGCAGGTGAACCTGTGTTTGATGTTCACAGAAATATGAGATTAGTGCCGCCATTTTCTGAAAAGGAAGTGGATAAGTATTTCTATCACTTTGAACGTGTTGCTTTATCCATGAAATGGCCGAAAAGCTTTTGGACTTTATTATTACAGTGTGTGTTCACAGGTAAAGCTCAGGAAGTTTATTCTGCACTCTCACTGGAACAGAGTGGTGAGTATGATGTTGTGAAATCTGCTGTGTTACATGCATATGAACTCGTGCCTGAGGCATATCGTCAGAAATTTAGGACTTTGAGTAAAGCTGATGAATGTACTCATGTTGAGTTTGCAAGAGAAAAAGAGAACTTATTTGATCGTTGGTGCACTTCAATGAAGGTTACAACTAGAGAGCAGTTAAGAGAATTAGTGCTCTTAGAGGAGTTTAAACATTGTGTTCCTCATGCTGTAGCTACGCATCTCACTGAACACGAGGTGAATACACTTTCTGAAGCTGCTATCATGTCTGATGAATTCGTATTAACCCATTGTGAGTCATTCAGTTCAGTCGGTCTTAAAACCAACAATATGAGTAAGTCTAAGTTTTGCTTTCAACCTAAGACAAAGTCTCCTGTGATGAGTAGGAATAGTAAGACAACAGCTGCTGCACATTCTAGTAAACCTGTAGTCTCACGAGACATGGTTTGCTTTTATTGTAAAAAGCCTGGTCATAAAATATCTGACTGTCATACTCTCAAGAGGAAAGAGAGATTGTCGAAACCTGTTGCTTTGGTTTCTACCTCACCATTTACTATTGACACTCGTGATGAGAAAGATCGTCATTTGTCCAGTTCTGGTGATAAATCTGTTGATCAGTGTATAATTTCTTCTGTTGATTATACACCTTTTATCACAGAAGGAAATGTGTCATTGCCTGGTTCAAATGAAACGGTGCCAGTGCGTCTTCTTCGAGATACAGGGGCTGCGCAGTCGTTTCTGTTAGAGGGAATTTTACCCTTGACTTCTGAAACCGCTACTGGAACTCATGTGTTAGTGCGAGGTTTTGAGATGGGGTTTGTTGAAGTGCCTTTGCATCGAATCCATCTTTCCTCTGCCATTGTATCTGGTGATGTAGTAGTTGGTGTTCGTTCTGCACTTCCAGTCCCTGGGATTACATTTATTCTGGGAAATGATTTAGCTGGTGGGAATGTTTGGGGTTGGAGTGAAGTGGCAGCTCCACCCATAATAGCATCTACACCTAGGAAATCTGATGTTGGAAATTGTAGAGAATTTCCTGATTTGTTTCCAGCTTCTGCAGTTACTCGATCAATGGCTAAACCATTATCTGAAAATCAAGTTGAAGTTCCACTGCATGACACTTTCTTCTATACTGTTCATACAGGTGATTCAGGATTGGATGTGTCCAAGAGTCCTGAGCAAGGAGACCTGAAGTCCTGTTCTTCGTTATCTTCTGACCAGAAAGATTCGACAGTGTTGCGACATGAATCTAACGATACATTAGAGGTTCTGTCCACTCTTGAGAAAACCAATGTTGATCTCTCTGATGTTGATGATTGTTCTCTGACTTCTTTGTTCCAGATTTCTCGAGAGGATTTGATTAGAGCTCAACAGAGCGACGACAGTCTTAAAACCTTATTCTCTGAAGTAGGGTCTAAGAAATGTTCTGATCCTCAGTCTTCTTCGTACTTTCTTGATGATGGTCTGCTTTGTCGGAAAGTGGTGTTGCATGAAGATGTTTCTCTAGAACCTAAAATTCAGATTGTGGTTCCTTTTACGGTGAGGGAATCCGTGTTGCATTTAGCTCATCAAGGACTTGCTGGTCATACCGGAGTTCGTAAAACGTACGATCGAGTCTTACGACAGTTCTATTGGCCGAAGGTGAAACGAGATGTGGCAAAACATATTCGATCTTTTCATACATGCCAGATCACCGGTAAGCCAAATCAAAAGTTACCTGTTGCTCCGTTGCAACCTATTTCCGTCGGTTCCACTCCTTTTGAGTATTTGATAGTTGACTGTGTTGGTCCTTTGCCTCGGTCCAAGACTGGTCACCAATACCTTTTAACCATTATGTGTCAGACTACTCGTTATCAGGCTGCTTATCCGTTAAGGTCCATCACTACTAAATCTGTCTTGAAGGCTCTCACTAATTTCATGTCGACCTTTGGAATTCCTAAAATCATTCAGTCCGATCAGGGTTCGAACTTCATGTCAAAACAGTTCTCAAAAGCCCTGCGTCAACTTCGAGTGAAACACAATATTTCTAGTGCTTATCATCCGCAGAGTCAAGGAGTTCTTGAAAGGTTTCATCAAACCCTGAAGTCCCTTTTGAGGTCCTATTGTGTGGAACTCGATGTAGATTGGGAAGAAGGTCTGCCATGGATGTTGTTAGCGATCCGTGAGGTAATCCAAGAAAGTCTTGGGTTTAGCCCAAATGAATTAGTGTTCGGACATGTAGTGCGAGGACCTACAACTGTGTTAGCTGAGGAGTGGCGTATGCCTAAACTGTCTGAAAACATTTCGGATTATGTGAGCGGATTTCGGCGTAGATTATATGAGGCAAGAGCTCTTGCTAAAAAGAAATTGAGTAAGTCTCAAATAAAAATGCAACAACGCTTTGACAAGAAAGCTAAATTAAGAGAATTTCAGGTGGGTGAACAAGTATTGGCTTTATTGTCTCTACCTGCAAATCCATTTCAGGCTAAATTTACAGGCCCTTACAAGATAGTTAAACTTCTTTCCGATAATAACTATCTGTTGAATACTCCTGATCGGAGGAAGAAGGTACAAGTATGTCACAGTAATCTGTTAAAATTGTACATAGCTCCTGTTCGTTCCGTTACTGTTAATGTGGTAAACTCTTGTGATTCTTTTCCAGAATTGTCATCTTCCTTTCGTAGCCCGAGTAAGGATTCTTTGGAGAATGCTGATGAGGATGAGAGTTTTCTTTCTCTAGGAAAAGTCGACGGGCGACTTAAGAACTCTGAGATTCTTCTTAATCTGTCCTCTCATCTTTCTTATCTGACAGAGAAGGAGAGGAGTGATGTCACTGAGTTGGTGATGTCATTTCCCTCTCTTTTCCGTGATGTTCCTGGTCGTACTTCTATCATAGAACATGATATCGACGTAGGAGCCTCGTGTCCTGTTAAACAGAACGCATATCGAGTCAATCCTTTTAAAAGAGATTTGCTGAAACAAGAGGTGAACTATCTACTTGCTCATGATCTGGCTGAATGTAGTTTCAGTTCATGGAGTTCCCCTTGTGTTCTGGTAAATAAATCTGATGGCTCATATCGATTCTGCACAGATTATCGAAAACTTAATTCTGTTACTAAGCCGGATTGCTTCCCTTTGCCTCGAGTTGATGACTGCGTCGATCATGTTGGCTCTGCCCGATATGTTAGTAAGTTCGATCTCCTAAAGGGATATTGGCAGGTGCCGCTGACTTGTCGAGCGAAGGAATTATCCGCCTTCGTCACACCTGATGCTTTCCTGCAGTATACGGTTATGCCTTTCGGAGTGCGAAATGCACCCGCGACGTTCCAGCGTCTCGTAAATCGTATACTGTATGGAATGTCAGGATGTGAGGCATATCTTGACGACGTGGTGTTGTATAATTCCTCCTGGTCTGAACATCTTAACCAGATTAAGGAATTGTTTTCTCGTTGAGCAAAGGCTAATCTTACCATAAACCTCGCTAAATCGGAATTTGCGAAGGCAACCGTTACCTATTTAGGTAAAGTCGTGGGAAACGGTTGTGTAAAGCCTATTGAGACCAAGGTTGAAGCCATTTGTGACTTTCCCGTACCCACCACTCGTCGTGAATTGCGACGGTTTCTCGGTATGGTGGGATATTACCGGGGCTTCTGTGAAAATTTTGCCAGTGTGGTCTCCCCTCTTACCGATTTATTGAGTCCAAAGTTGACTTTTCAGTGGTCTGAGCTCTGTCAACGAGCTTTTGGTAATTGTAAAGCGTTGTTGGCGTGTGCCCCTGTTTTAACAGCCCCGGATTTTGAGAAATCTTTTAGCCTTGCAATCGATGCAAGTGCTTGTGGTGCGGGTGCTGTCCTCTTACAGGAGGATTCGAACAAGGTTCTACATCCTGTAAGTTACTTTTCAAAAAAGTTTAATCGACATCAACAGGTATACTCTACCATTGAGAAGGAAGCTCTCGCCCTAGTGTTGGCCGTGCAACATTTTGAGGTATACCTAGGGTCCATCGCTGCACCGATTATCATCTATACGGATCATAATCCGTTGGTTTTCTTGAATCGAATGAGAAATCGAAATCAGCGACTTATGCGATGGAGTCTCATTTTACAACCTTTCCACCTTGAGATTCAACACATTCGAGGAAAAGATAATGTCATAGCTGACACACTTTCCAGAGCATAACCTAACCTCTGCGTTGTCCATTTTCTTTTCTTTGCATCTCTAGGGCCAAGAGGTGCTGGAGAATGAAGAGAAGACGACGTCCAGAATGTCATTGCGCTTGTTTTGGGTTGTGCCTAATTGTCTTCTCTTGTTTTTGATTTTTAGATTCGTGGCCGAATCTTTTTCTTTTGGAGGGAGGTGTTACGACCCTGTGTTCTGCTTGCTCGCCTGCTGGTGGCGGTGTTGCTCTGAGAGAGCGTGGGAGATCGCACACACCTGCTTCCTGATTATCTTTGATTATGAAGAGGATAAAACCTTGGATTGAACATCTCATCTTCACTTCGTCCAGGGGATTGACAGCCTCTGGCGAAGTCATTCGAACCCTTGATTTACAGCCCATTCCAACCTTCTTTTACTCCCCAACCGGATTATGATTTTTACCCTTTTGATTTGAAACCCTAGACTTTGTTATATTCAGTTTATTGTGATTTTTGAGGACGAATAAAATCTTGCAAGTCATTTTTGGTGTACTTGTTTACTTTATGTACGGCCGAAACGAGCTGGCCGTAACAGTATAGAAATTTGTACAAAACTAATAATGAAAGTTTCTTTTATTTTTCAGTGCATTTGTCTTACAATACAGCCTATGGCTATTACTGTCATGGGATTAATATTATAACTATTATTATGTAGTAGTGTAATGTAGACACTGTAATTAAAAGAGGTTTGAATTTTTCTTTGTTTAATTTGCACACTGAATATGGGTGGAGCTTTTAGTTTTGAACTCTCAAAGTGCACCAGATTGATGAATTTAACATTAAAATGCATAAAATTCTCTTACAGGGGGAAGATTCTATACCCCCGAACCCCCCAGCCCTGTAGCAGCATAATAGATTAGTAATAATAATAGTGGTGGTGGTAATTTTAATTTATCTACTACAAGTTACATGGTCAGATAAAATGTATATGTACAATGCAACTGTGTAGGATGATTGAAATATCCTTGAACGTTCTTTGTATGAACAATTTCAAGTCATAATTTGCTTGAAGTTTTGGAATGACTATAAGAGCATTTTTGTTTAGTTTAATAAATACTTATTTTTAATGATAACTCAAAACTCAATCTCACCTAGGGCAACCAAAGGGCTAGAGCCGAGCCTGAGCGCTGATAAAACAGCGTAACGAGTGATTTAGAAGCCATTTCTTGACCAGGAACACCACGAGTGTCACAGGGTTTTCAACAGCACAAGAGTTACATGAATCAATTTCAACCGAGGTGTGTAGACTTTACACCTCTGGATCAGAAACCTTATTCAGTCAAATTCAGTATGTACATTATATTTGTCCTTTATAAAAAGTAATTCCATTGAAAACGGAGGATTTTGAGCAGCCTCTGAAGTCAACATGTGGAACAAGAGTGCGTTTATAAGACAAGATGCTTTTCAAATCATTGTTCCCCTTTAAGAAGAAGTGGAGATACTGTCACAAACCTGTTCCGAACATTTCGAGGTCAGTATTTTACTCTCACACACACGGTGAATTGAGAGTGTGATAACGCTTGAGTATGTCACTCAAAAATAAATTAAAAATAAAAGCAAACAAATGTTCTCTGGTTTATTGTAATAACATGTATAGTAAAAATATTTTTAATACATTCTGTACACAATGTTGCCTTAGAGGTTGACTTTTGGAAAGGCATGAACAAAAACATTAAACCATAAAGTAAATGAAGGCTGTACACAGATGCTTAAAAAAGTTTCGCTTCCATGTGAAATGCAGCGGTCAGACGTCAGGCGCCACGGGCCGGAGAGTCCTTTATATGAATTCAGATCAAAGGAAATTATTGCTCAGTCGACGTCTCAATCCAATCCGCCAGACCTTTAAAATCAAACAAAACTACCCTTCAAAAAGCAAAAAATGCATCAACTAAACGTCTAAGCAACTCGATTTCAGCCGTTTAGGTTGATCAAACTAAAGAGGTCACCTGAGGAGTGGTGGGCAGGTCAAAGGTCATCCAGTGGATCAGAGCTACCCAGAACTCCACTAGACCGTGAAACGCACGCAAACCTATGAACATCAGACAGACGCACGCGTGTGCGAAGGGTTTAACGCACGCCAGGTCTCTTTAAAAGTGATCGGACAGTCAGAGCAGGAAACGCATCACCAAACACACATCCGACCAATGACGGCGGTTCCGCACGAGCACAAGAGAGCCGGGGCTGACGTGTTCCTGCCAGATCTTCTCTGAGGTGCAGGACGGGGCGAGCTCGTCTGATGTCACTTCCTGTGGCGTCACTCGTTCAGGGCGAGGATGATGTCGTCCTCCAGGTCCGAGTTATCAGAGCTGTCCGCTGTGGGAAGAGGAGAGCGCGTTTCAGGACAGGAAGATCTCATTCATCACACAATCTCTCTCTTTATGATCTCTTAAGGCGAGACACGGCAGGCAAAAACATCGCTTTGTCATGCAGTGATCAGTTCCGAGATTTTGGGCTAGTTTACTCCTTCAATGTGCTGCAATAAAGAAAACATTGAAAATATACATTAAGATGTTTATTTTGTTACATTTTGTTTCCTTGCGGCAGTAAATTACGGAAAGCGGTTTCGCTGTAAAGCTCGGAGTCTCCTGCACAACGCTGTGTAACCCAAATATGGGCATTTCCTTTCTATCAGTAACCAATCGTGAATGTCCAAAGGGTGATTTAAAGCTAATGACGAAATCTCATTGGCCACTGCTGGTTTCTGCTAACGTGATTCGCTCAGACGCATCACATGGTGTACTCTGCCAATGTTAATTCATTGCGTTACTGCAGTTGTAGGCATTATATGCCTGCCATGTTATTAAATAATCAGTTTTCATGAGCTTGAAATATTATATATTATTATTACTAAGGGCCTGAGTATTTATTCTGTTTTTGACCAATTTTTTCCAATAGAAATGTATTAAATTCCCTACTTAAATCTTTAAATGCCTTTCTCAAAATGAGTTTTGTGTCATTCTCCAGTAGAAACGTCTCAGCCTGTGTAGCACCAAACTCTCCAGTTACACACTTCGCAGTATTCTGAAGATATTTCAGAGGGATTTGTTCATAAATCAATCCTGGACTGATTTATGTGACATTTTAATAAAAAAAATATGGCGAAAATCGTTTTTTTAAGGCTATGGACAGTATATTTTTGATTTCCTAGCATATATCCTGAAATCCCTCTGAACTTTTTTTTTCATCTTGTGTGTAAACCAAATAAAAAAATAATTTTGCACCTGGCTTTATCATATGTTCAGATCTATCTACCGAAAATATATGCACAATTGCGCATATTTAATGAGATAATGCCTAATTTGCATAATTAAACATACAAATTTCAAAAACGTATAATACATTTTTTTTATATACTTGTGTAAGTAATCAACTGAGGAAGTTTCATGGTGATATCTATTATTTTTAAAATTTACTCTATTCGCCTGTAGCGTCTCGCCTTAAATGCTAAAAAAGGGAAATAGATCAAAAGTGCAGCACAAGCAATGCTGCGGTAACCATCCACTGACAGGACACTATGATAAAGATATCGCTGTACTAATTCAGATTGATTGTTTTTCTCCCATGAATATATGATTGACCTGAGGAGTGAAAGCTGTATCTTCTCCATGAGCAAGAGCACGCTCAGCGAAACGCCTCTATTTCAGGTGTGTGTGAACCGATAGCTTTATCAATACAATAAAAAATACACTTCCCATATGTTGTCTTTCAATAATGCACTTTTCATAAATGTGGCTGTTTTCCAGGACTTGCATTTCAAAAAGTCAAATCAAGCACTTCGATGCCGTGACATCATCATAATACTGGATGAATGTCGAACTCACTGTTGTCCAGCACAAGCTCCACATCTCGCTCATTATCATCAGAATCATCATCATCGTCGTCTTCATCATCATCGTCGTCGTCGTCGTCGTCGTCATCGTCGTCCTCGTCAGCCTCTTCATCCAGGAGGCGCGCCACCTCCTCATCATCGGACGGGGAGAAGTCGTGCTCTCCATCCTCCTCGCCGTTGTTCTCGTTCAGCTCGGCCAGCAGCGGGTCGGTGTCGATGTCATCGATGTCATCATCAGAGTCGTCGTCGTCGTCTTCGTCCTGGTCGTCCTCCTCCTGAAACACACACACACACACACACGATTACTCCTGACCCTGAACGCCAGTCAAACTCTGAGGTGTCTAGATCTGTGCAAGTGAAGCTGAACTAGATCTCCAGTCGGATCTGAAGCAGAAGCTGCACTGCATTTCACAAGCAGAGAGTGTGCTTTTGCAGACATCACATTTCATTATAAAGGTAAAAATGATGGTGATAAATGATCAAATGTTGTTTAAAAAAAAAGAATTGTACAATTGAGAATCCCCAGAATGGCTCATTCCAGCAAAACACTCCCACAAATATATATATACACACACTAGGGCTGTCGGAATGGCTGAAAAGATGAATGCGAATTTCTTTCTTAAACATTAGCAAAATTCTAATTATATTCCACTTCTAAAGGCCATAGTTAATGTGAGAGGGGAAAGGGCTGCACTGCCTGCTATGGCCACAAGAGGGACGAGCGCAATAACCAAATCAAGCACTGCATTTTGAAACAATTGTTCTTAAATGAAATATTATTTCCTTAATGTGCATGAAAGGAGAATTAGTGTCAGAGTTTTCAGATGTGTGTTTAGCATCAGCCTCACCTGCTCTTCCTCATCCTCCTCCTCCTCAGCGAGTCTCTGGCGGCCCACCTCATACAGACGACACACAGTGTCCATGTTTATCGAGTCCTGATTCTGTAGCGCACACACACACACGTTACAGTGTCGAACATGATAATTATGGGAGACAGATGTAGTCGACATTTTCTTGCACGAATGTAGTTTTGTAGACTTCACTTCCGAGAAGATCAGTGTGTTCACTGTCATCAAACCAAACAAGAATCTTCATTTTAAAAGCACAAAGACTCAGAGTTGGTGTAGTACTAGTATTTGAGTTTAAAAAATAAAAATGAGTAAATGTTCAAAATGAGTACAATTATGTAAAAGATTCTTTAAATGTACTTGTGCTAAAAATTGTATAAAATAAAAATCTGGATCCGTAAATAAGTCCTTAAAAGTGTGTCCCAGAGTTGGTGCAGCTATATATACAAAACCATATAAAATGAATGAATGAATGAACGAATGAATGAACGAATGAACGAATGAATGAATGAATGAATGAATGAATGAATGAATGAACAAATGAACGAATGAATGAACGAATGAACGAATGAATGAATGAATGAGAGCGCCGCATACCTCGATGACGGCCAGATAGCAGTCTTTGGTGTCTGTGCACAGGTCGAAAATATTCCTCTTCACATCAATGGTGGCTGAGAAAGCAAACATTTTATTTTATATTCATTATTCAATACAATTATTGGCATTATTCATCAGCGTAAAGAAAAACTCATTACAGAAAGACTGGGTTATTTTCAAAGTAAAGTCTATGGACAGCATGTGACCGCTTGTCTCTTATGTCAATGCTTTTACACTAACCAGACACAACATATATATTTGATCCGACAGATCACATCATGCTCTTTTGTAAAAGCTGAAGGATGTTTATGATGGAGATACCGATGGGTTTGTAGTCGGTGGCATCGAAGGTCCTGAAGGAGGATCCGAAGGGGCTCTTCATCTGCTGCTCCATCATGTCATCCTCATCGTCAGCCTGCAACATGGCTACACACACACACACACACACACAACATCAGCAACACACTCCAGAACATCAGCAACACACTCCAGAACATCAGCAACACACTCCAGAACATCAGCAACACACTCCAGAACATCAGCAACACACTCCAGAACATCAGTGAAACACACATATTCATCCAGAGCACTTTACACTTCAATATCTGCAGAAACACAGATTGTGTGTGTACACTCTTATGACACGACGCATTCAAATGTTGTGCTGAATTTCACATTCCAACAGGAAAATGACCTTAAAGTTTCCCTTTTCTGCCCTTTTATAAACTCTTGATGATGTTTCAGGCTCTACTAGAACAGGTTCTCCTGCTTGAATGTTGATTATTCTCCTCATATTCTCCATTGTTGCGGCTCCTCTCTTCCCAGTCTGTCAGTAACGCTCTGTTTACTTCCTGTCTCTATGAAGCCCCTCCTCCTGAAAAGCACACTGTGCTCTGATTGGCCGGCTCAAGCGCTTCGAGTGTGTTTGGGAAATGCCCCGCCCCTTTCCATAACCGCCAGTTTAACACACTACTAACTCACTCAACCAGGCCCCGCCCCTTTATTCTGCGTATGGATTATTATAATGAGGAATATTGTGACGTGTTCGTTCCCGGGAGAAACTCAAGACTACGATGGAGGCGTTTCAGGAGTTCAGGAACACTGACACTGATATAGAGAAGAACTGGAGCTTTCTCATGATCGAACAGCAACATCACACACTAAACACCGATGAGCGTGGAGGAAAGCATCGCAGTGCTCTTTAAACACACAACAGTGGTTTATTGACGACAGAGCCGGATCAATCAGAGGCCAGACGTATCAGACACATCTCTGCAGGAACTGGAGAACATCCAGACAGTCCTCGGAGGATCTGCAGAGAACGGCAGACGTCCCCGGGTCCAGGGGTGCACAAGAGGACCCAGAAACACCCGAGGCTGTAATCGCTGAAGCCGAAGTTTGATTACTCTGAGTACCGAGTCTGAATACTGATGGCAATGTGAGATTTACATTTTCTTCTAAATTTGTCAAGTCATCAAAAACTGTTTTTGCTTTGTCAACATGGGGTATTGTGGAAGCTTGTTTCCGCCACAGAAGAAAACATTTTAAAAGATAATTGTGACTTTCTCACAATTGCGATTTTACATCTCGGAATTCTGACTTTATTTCTCAGAATAGCGTGATATAAACTTATGAGAAAAAAGTCAGAAAACCGTGATATAAAGTTGCAATTGTGTGTTATATAGTCAGAATTGCATGACAAATTCGCAATTGCAAGTTATAAAGTCAAAATTGCGTGATATAAAGTCAAAATTGCGAGTTAAAGTCAGAATTGTGTGATATAAATTAGTAATTGCAAGTTATAAAGTCAGAATTGCATGATATAAAGTCGCAATTGTGTTATAGTCATAATTGCGTTATATAAGTCGCAATTGAGAGATATAAAATCAGAATTGCGTGATATAAAGTTGCAATTGTGTTATAGTCAGAATTGCGTTATATAAAGTCGCAATTGCGAGATATAAAGTCAGAATTGCGTGATATAAAGTTGCAATTGCGAGATATAAAGTCAGAATTGCGTGTTATAAAGTCGCAATTGCGAGATATAGTCATAATTGCGTGATATAAAGTCGCAATTGTATGTTATAAAGTCAGAATTGCGTTATATAAAGTTGCAATTGTGTGTTATAAAATCAGAATTGCGTGATATAAAGTTGCAATTGTGTGTTATAAAGTCAGAACTGCGTGATACATTTGCAATTGTGTGTTAAATCAGATTTGCGTTATATAAAGTTGCAATTGCGAGATATAAAGTCAGAATTGTGTGATATAAATTCGTAATTGCAAGTTATAAAGTCAGAATTGCGAAATATAAAGTCGCAATTGTGTTATAGTCATAATTGCGTGATATAAAGTCGCAATTGCGAGATATAAAGTCATAATTGCGCAATATAAAGTCGCAATTGTGTTATAGTCATAATTGCGTTATATAAAGTCGCAATTGCGAGATATAAAGTCAGAATTGCGTGATATAAAGTCGCAATTGTGTTATTGTCAGAATTGCGTTATATAAAGTCGCAATTGCGAGATATAAAGTCAGAATTGCGTGATATAAAGTTGCAATTGTGTTATAAAGTCAGAATTGCGTGATATAAAGTTGCAATTGCGAGATATAAAGTCAGAATTGCGTGATATTATAAAGTTGCAATTGTGTTATAAAGTCAGAACTGCGTGATACATTTGCAATTGTGTGTTAAATCAGATTTGCGTTCTATAAAGTTGCAATTGCGAGATATAAAGTCAGAATTGTGAGTTATAAATTCGTAATTGCGAGTTATAAAGTCAGAATTGCGAGATAAAAAGTCGCAATTAGCTTTTTTATTTGTTATCCTGTGGCGGACACAAGCTCCCAGAGGGTATGGAGGGCAGACCGACGAGAAATAAAGCATTAGACGGCAACATTAACTGAGAAAGAGAAAAGTGAAGGATCTGAATGCACTGCATCTGTGTCTCTCACCTCCATAAATGACGGTTCCGTTGTTGTTGAACACGATCCTGCACTGATCCAGCGCTGGTACGGTGTGGAGGAGATGAAACGTCCTCAAATCCCACTGGAGCTCCAGTTAAAGACAACAACTCAGCATTCAAGCATCCACACGTTTCCCGGGAACACTTTTCCCAAATCCACCCTATGTCTACATTAACAGGCACTCGTCTACCGGGTCGGTGCCTTTAACTACTGCGTACTTTAATCAAAAACTAAATTAATACTTACAAAGTGCTTATTGTGTTGATGCTGTAGTGTAAAACTCAGGTTGGGACGGGTTTGCTTGTTTAAGGGTTAATTGTAGATGGCATTTTAAAAATATATGTACAATGTAAAAACATGTATGCGCATTGTATCAAACAATTTATTTAAATTTTAGTACATAGTAGTTAAAGGCGCCTAATATAAAGTGGGACACGTCTCATTTATTAACATTAGTTAATGCACTAGTTAAACTGAGAAATGTATTAATGAATGTTCCTTAATACAGTTGTTCAGTGTTCGCTCATGCTAGCTCACAGTGCATTCACTAATGTCAACACATACAACATTTGATTTAAAACCGTATTGTAAAGAGTGAAAGTCCCCCTGTGGTGTAAATCCAGCGTTTACGTTGTTTATGTGTGTATGTGGTGTTTATGTTTAAACTACAAACTACCTTGTAACCAATCAGATCAACGTGTGATCGTCAACCAGTGAGAACCACTCTGAGCTGAGTGAGTGGAGGCGGGGCTCATTTGCATATTCATAGAACCGCGCATACTAAATGAGGCGAGGGTGTCGAGTTACATTCAAGATATTTTAAAGGCATGAAGGAAAAAACGCTGATTTCATTTTGGTGATCAACGATGAGTTTTAAGGGATAAAAGTATTGACTTCTGGGGGACTTTAACAGGATCAGAAAACTGCTTCATAATAAAACAGTGGTTCACTGAGCAGAAAAGCATACGATCTCCGTGTTGATGATGACCTCTAACCCATTGGGATGGAAAACGCCACTGATGTTCATGTTGAACTTGTCGAACTTGTGTATGGCCTGCGATGTGCGCACGTCCCACATGACCCCGTCGTTCAGGACCAGGTCGTCTGTGGGGTTAAACGTGGCACAGTTGCGCTTGTAGTTGTTGGCCAGGTCGGGGTTATTGAGGGTCAGGATCTTCTGTCCTGTCTGGATGTCATATATCTGCAGAAATACACATGGCGATATCATTTGATTAGGGATACACCGATATGGACATTTTACCGATAACCGATAATTATTTATATTATATACACCGATGTATTTTCTTGGTTATGTGAACATTTCCCTGTCAGCTGGGTATCAGCTTCACATTAGGGACGCACCGATATGAACATTTTGTCCGATACCGATAACCGATAATTCTTTATATTTGATAACCGATAAATCTAAATCCAAATTTTTATATCATTTCTGAGAGCCTGATTACAAAAACAAAAGTATCATCATTAAAATCCATGTCGCAAGCACACAGTTATGATGTTCTCATTATAATTTTAACAGCCTATATGTTGCACTGAACTGTATTTTCCTTTTTTATGATTACAATAATTTTTCAAGGAATTCGAATCCATCATGTTGAACAGTGCGCATCTGGAGCGTCTCAGCTGAAGGAAATAATACACTATTCATTGGCTTTAATATATCGGACACATTTTCTAATTGGCCTGATAATGATAACATTAAAGATGAACGTATATCGGCCGATACCGATATAGTGGCCGATATATCGAGCTCCCTAAATTTAATCACATATTATATACAAGTTTTAAAACACCATTTAGAATCTGCATGTTTTTATTTAGTCCTGAATAAGAGCTGATTCCCTAATGTTCGAGACTCGGAACACAACACTGAGTGAATGGAAGACAAAGGCATTGGTTAGGAAGGAGACTTGCATGTGCGATGTGCTCTTTGGTTCCTATGACTCTGTCCTGAGAGAGTTTGCTGAACTCCACATAATGATCATCCAGGAATGAATGCCTGGAAAAGAGGAGTTCATCAATTAAAAACCCATGAGGAGAATATGAGTCGAGTTCTGATGGCTTGAAGACTCACTTCATGATGAACACAGACTTCATCCCCCACAGCGCTGATAACGGGTAACTCCAAGATGCTGACGTCAACAGCAGCGAGCCGTCCTGACACACACACACACACACATTAAGACAATCACAACGGTGTACTTTGATACTAGAGGCAGATCAGGAAAACTCCACCATCTGATGTGGATGAATCATTTCAATCGCCTAAATTCTTTGTATCAGCTTTATTTTACCATGGAAACTAAAAAACATTATTTCACGGCTCTGTGGAATGCTTGATTCTGATTGGTCAATCACACATCCAGCGGTGTATTATTCCCAGATAACAGCAGAAACACCGGCTCATCCGGTCACTGAAGACAGCAGCGCTATACACTCGCTAGGAGCGGTCTTTCCTCGTGGAAGTTTTGCGTTTGGTGAGCTAATAAAATATTAAAACTCAGTCAAATCAATATTTTGTGCACAGTTATTTAATAATGTGGACTCGCTCCCTCTCGTTTCATACAAACGCAGCGGCGGCCATTTTGTGACTATTGTTTTGTTCACTGTTGGATTATAAGATACAAACAGGTGCGATTTTAAAACAGTTTAATCTGAAATCAATATCTCTGATCTCCATAACTATTTATGTGGTGAAAGTGTTATGACTGTATACTGTATCTCCTACATGTCCGTCTAGTTTGATCTCGTCGCTGAAACTGCTCTCTCCACTTTGCGTTTAAAGAGCTAATAAAATATTTCAACTCAATATTTTGTGTCTAATTAATAACTTGTGGCAAGTATCCGTGTAATAAGCGGGATAATATACATCCAGCCGGTTGTGATCTCAGAATAAACCCCTTCAGGTGTGTGTGTGTGTGTGTGTGTGTGTGTGTGTGTGTTGTCAGAATAAACCCCTTCAGGTATGTGTGTGTGTGTGTGTGTGTGTGTGTGTGTTGTCAGAATAAACCCCTTCAGGTGTGTGTGTGTGTGTGTGTGTGTGTGTGTTGTCAGAATAAACCCCTTCAGGTGTGTGTGTGTGTGTGTGTGTGTTGTCAGAATAAACCCCTTCAGGTGTGTGTGTGTGTGTGTGTGTGTTGTCAGAATAAACCCCTTCAGGTGTGTGTGTGTGTGTGTGTGTGTGTTGTCAGAATAAACCCCTTCAGGTGTGTGTGTGTGTGTGTGTGTGTGTGTGTGTGTTGTCGTCAGAATAAACCCCTTCAGGTGTGTGTTGTCAGAATAAACCCCTTCAGGTGTGTGTGTGTGTTGTCAGAATAAACCCCTTCAGGTGTGTGTGTGTGTGTGTGTGTGTGTGTGTGTGTTGTCAGAATAAACCCCTTCAGGTTTGTGTGTGTGTGTGTGTGTGTTGTCAGAATAAACCCCTTCAGGTGTGTGTGTGTGTGTGTGTGTGTGTGTGTGTGTGTGTGTGTGTGTGTGTGTGTTGTCGTCAGAATAAACCCCTTCAGGTGTGTGTTGTCAGAATAAACCCCTTCAGGTGTGTGTGTGTGTTGTCAGAATAAACCCCTTCAGGTGAGTGTGTGTGTGTTGTCAGAATAAACCCCCTCAGGTGTGTGTGTGTGTGTTGTCAGAATAAACCCCCTCAGGTGTGTGTGTGTTGTCAGAAAAAACCCCCTCAGGTGTGTGTGTGTGTGTTGTCAGAATAAACCCCTTCAGGTGTGTGTGTGTGTGTTGTCAGAATAAACCCCTTCAGGTGTGTGTGTGTGTTGTCAGAATAAACCCCTTCAGGTGTGTGTTGTCAGAATAAACCCCCTCAGGTGTGTGTGTGTGTGTTGTCAGAATAAACCCCCTCAGGTGTGTGTGTGTTGTCAGAAAAAAAACCCTCAGGTGTGTGTGTGTGTGTGTTGTCAGAATAAACCCCCTCAGGTGTGTGTGTGTGTGTTGTCAGAATAAACCCCCTCAGGTGTGTGTGTGTGTGTGTGTTGTCAGAATAAACCCCCTCAGGTGTGTGTGTGTGTTGTCAGAATAAACCCCCTCAGGTGTGTTGTGTGTGTGTGTGTTGTCAGAATAAACCCCCTCAGGTGTGTGTGTGTGTGTTGTCAGAATAAACCCCCTCAGGTGTGTGTGTGTGTGTGTGTTGTCAGAATAAACCCCCTCAGGTGTGTGTGTGTGTGTTGTCAGAATAAACCCCTTCAGGTGTGTGTGTGTGTTTTGTCAGAATAAACCCCTTCAGGTGTGTGTGTGTGTTGTCAGAATAAACCCCTTCAGGTGTGTGTGTGTGTTTTGTCAGAATAAACCCCTTCAGGTGTGTGTGTGTGTTGTCAGAATAAACCCCTTCAGGTGTGTGTGTGTGTTGCCAGAATAAACCCCCTCAGGTGTGTGTGTGTTGTCAGAAAAAAACCCCTCAGGTGTGTGTGTGTGTGTGTTGTCAGAATAAACCCCTTCAGGTGTGTGTGTGTTTTCAGAATAAACCCCTTCAGGTGTGTGTGTGTGTGTGATCTCAGAATAAACCCCCTCAGGTGTGTGTGTGATCTCAGAATAAACCCCCTCAGGATCCTGATCACCCTGTCGGGTTTATTCTGAGATAACAACCGGCTGGATGTACATTATCCCGTACTTATACGCCTACTACAAAAACGCATTCAATTCAGACGCAAGATCTGGCCGAATCGATCCTAACCAGGGTACTTTTGAAACGCGTTAAAGCACAACTAAAAGCATGTTGTTATATAAAGGCCACACAAAAACTTTAAGAAAGAATCGAAGAACGAACAGGTTTGACATCATTTCAAATAAAGTCTGGCCATGAAGGAGCATCGAAACAGCTCGTCGAAGTGAGCCTTCACTCCGGCAGATAAGAGCCTTGATCTCCCATTGGTCGGTGTGGTGATGATGTAATCAATGGGAGTGGCTCTGAGGCTTTCTTTGAGGTGTAAATCTTCTCCGGTTCATTTCTTCAGTTCAGTCGGTCGAGCTCAGACGCGATTAAAAACATGAACTCACAGGAGAGACGCTTTATAGCAGAAACTCAAGCTGTGATTCTAACTGAAAGAGACTCTGACCCGGTTTTCATGTTTAATACAGTAAAGCTGCTGCTTTAAAGCAATCTATTGTATAAAGTGCTGTATGAATACACGTGACGTGCCTGTAGATCTGAATCTCAGAGCTGCTGCAAACATCTCCACAGCTCTATGATCAGATGCTTTCTGAACTGCTGTTCTCATTTCTGTGGTGTTTATTCTGTTATTGAGAGGAAAGCGTGCAGCTCTTATTTACATATCCATCTAAACGCCGCTCTCATGTTCACTAACAGTATATTACCGTAAAGGTGTTTCAAACTACTGTTTACCACCAAGTGAAGAATGAAACAGAACTTCTCTGAGAGTATATGGGGGCCTTTAGGGCTGGAGGTGTGTGTGTGTGTGTGTGTGCTTACTCTGGAGGGCTCGAGGTGTGTGTGTGTGTGTGTGTGTGTGTGTGTGTGTGTGTGTGTGTGTGTGCTTACTCTGGAGGGCTGGAGGTGTGTGTGTGTGTGTGTGTGCTTACTCTGGAGGGCTCGAGGTGTGTGATGGCTGAGCTGTGGCAGCTGTAACTGGCCTCCTCTTGTCCACTGAACACGTTGTAGAGTTTGAGCTGGCCGGTGCACGTGCCCAACATCAGGAACCGCTCTCGCGCCGAGAACGCACAACACATGAAGCCACTCTCATCCTCCTCAGCCTCCCTGAACACCGAGATCGGCCGAAACCTGGACACACACACACGGACACACAGCACTTAATATAATCATCATCGGCAGGGAAACATTTCAATATAGTGTGTCTCCTATTTTAAAACCCATGAGCTGCCACTGTGAAGAGCACCTGACCCATTACCCAGAAACCCCAGTGAAGAGCACCTGCTGAAGATGAGATGCCTGTCGAAGCAGCCTCCGTCCACTCCGCCGTATTTGGGGTACACGACCCGGCGAGTGTGTCGCGGGGTGAAGTTGGTGGGCGCCTGGCGTCTCTGCTTGGGCTCGGGACACTGATGAGGCGTGAACAGGCTGAAGGGAGGACACGTCGTCACCGGGTTCTTGCAGCGCGCGTGCTGCTCGCGCAAATACTCCGTTATTATACTGCAAACAACAACACACGCCACAATTATTCCTACCAAACGGTTAGTTTCAGTCCTTGAGTCTGATTGGTCAATAGCGGCGTTTTCTTCACGATAACACACGACCGCTTCACCCAACGGCTCTATGTATCACTACACAACACCCCTAGCAACCACTCTTAGCAACGTATGTTTGATCTCATTGATATTGATAAGCTTATAGAGTGAGTATTGTGAGAGATCGAGTAAAAGTCTTCTCTACTGACTGACTCACTCATAAAGTCCGTCTTCGCCGCCATCTAATGACGAAAACATTTATTTAACTTCTGTTGCCATTTACGGTCAGGGACTATTTTTTACAGCGGAAGGAAGACTTTGTGATTTTACTAAGTGATTTATAGTGATATAGATTAAATAGTTGCATTGATACATATTTTTTGGCTTTAATATTTGTAATGTGTGGTAACGCTTTTGTAAAAGCAATAAGATACTCGAGGCTAGTGCTGTATCGTGAATAAGTATATAGAATAAGTGTATAAGTGAATAGAGAGAACACGTGTAGCCTCGAGCCTTATTGCTTACATATTAATCATTTCTAGGCCACAATCAACACCACGGGGCGACCAATCGTTTTACATATTGCTTTAGTGTTCAGGAGTACTGGTGTCTTGTGACTCTGATCACCTAATAGTTTCTGATGTCAGAAGGGCTTTTATTTTAAGTCCCCCTGTGGTGTAAATCCAGCGTTTAATGTTGTTTATGTGTCTATGTGGTGTTATTAATATGCTTTAAGACAAACCATCTTTTTTTGTAAATTAAATGAATGTACTATATTTTAGTTTGATAATGTTTTTTATTTAATATTTAGTTTTTAGGGGATTTTATGGTACTACATTATATTTACGCTGTATTTATAATCCATTTATTCACTTTTTGAGCATAGACCTGAAAATAAAATTTCCAACTTAAACTGTGGTAAATCTTGACTTCTTTAGAGCAACACTTTTAACTTTGGTCTCTTTTCAAAGACAACAGTTGGCAGATTATTGCTGAAGTGAGAAAAGTTTATGACTTTTATAAAAAGTTTTTAAGTGAACTTAAAAAGTAACAGAATTGCGCAAAAATACTATTTTTATATGAAATAAATATATTTAAAAAATAAAATTGTACTCTAAAACTGCACAAAAAATGTAATCAAAGCCATAACCTAAACAAGTTGTGTTCTAAATTTGAGCTTGATATCTCAGTAAATGAGCTTTCAGTGAGATGTTGCAGTACCAAACGCTTCCACTAGATAAAATTCGTCTCCCATTCGTTTCCAATGCGTCATTTCTGGCCGCGAGGGGCAAGAGTGACTATTCTTTTCAGGACCCTTTAACCTGTTCGAATCATGTCCATGATTTTTTTGTGTGTTTACTAGTGCCGGGCCGTTATCGGCGTTAACGTGCTGCGTTAACGTGAGACTCTTATCGGGCGATAAAAAAAAATATCGCCGTTAATCAAAGTTGGGTTGGGATCATAAATAGCTTTTTCGAATATCGTTATATTTTCGCGTAATTCTAATGTGTAGTATGACGCCACGCCTACTGTCACAGATCGCGCAGCAGGGTATTTTCCTGTCAGGGACACAAGGTGTACTTTTACTTTGTTACGTTGGGCGACGTTCCTCTCGTTACTTTATTTTAATGCAATACGTTGTTAAATGAGTTTATTCCAAGCGCGCTGTGTCCTTTGTATGGGCACGAGCGATGCTCATTTACAAATGAATCACTCTTTTGAGTCGATTCTGTTCAAAGACTTCATCAAACAAGTTGTCAGATGATCTGTCTAAATTGGTTCGCGAATCAGTTGATCTGTTCAGTTCCTCGCGGACTGAATCGTCTGAAGCGCTTTCAATTCACACTCGGAGTCGAAACAGGAAGATTTAAGAGCATCAAGAGCGCTGGATGAAGTGGCCGATCTACAGTCTAGTGAATGCAAATCTGCAAATGCATCATATTTTTGCCAGCGATGAAGATCTTTATTAGTTGAACATCTTCGTAAGCTGTCTGTGAATGAATGATTCCACAGGACGATACATTCGGTTTCATTTCATTCAGGTAATACATTGTGTGTGTATTGTGTGTGTATTGCGCAGTGGCATAATCACACGAATAGTTTACATTGATTGAAACTAATTTGTTTAAAAATGAGGCTATTGCAGTAACAAGGCAGGTTCACATAAAATTCTTATGACATATGATGACATTATTTTTTGATCTAACGAGCATTGGCGATGCAAAAACGGACTGTCGTGCGTATTGTTTTTCTTCTTCTTCCAATTAGCCTACTATGTTAAAAAAAGGAAGAAAACATGTTACTTGTTCAATTAATAAACAGTTTGTTTGATGACAAATCGCTAAAGATGAAATTGGCCTCCCTTTCTGTCATTGCGTTTTTTTTTTTTTTTTACGATATTCGACTTTTGCTCCTCGATTGTCGAATGGCATTTTTGGCAGAAATGCACATCCCTACGCGAGGCAAACTATTCTCAAAAACTTACTTTTAGTCATTATTTGGGTAGCACACATATTCTGAATGCCTTCGGGAGAATTCAAATGAGCCATTTTAATCTAGATTAATCTAGATTTTAAAAATTAATCTATGCCCACCTCTAGTGTTTACATAGCAAGTGCTAAAACCTTTATCAAGTTTCGTACCATTCCAATGAAGTAAAAAATTCTAAAAAAACAAAACGTAAAATCTTTCGGTCAAAGATGCCCGAAGAGCACGGGATGCTAGGTATATAAGCAGAGACTAGCACACCTGTCTAGAGAAGGTGGAGAGGGCAGATGTCGGTCCAGCTGCTTCTTCATAGCCGGACTCTGAATAAAAGCGCCATGATCTGATTTCTGCCTCAGCACTTTCGGCCTCTTCCCTCCAGCGGCGGGACACGGTGACGGGCGCTCCCGCGAGAACACGATTCGCCCGATTAGCGGAGAGCCGTTGCTGTGGTGAGAAACGGCAGGCGACGGTGGGGGCGGAGCCTGTGAGGTCGAGGGGCGGGGCTGCAGGTGATGAGGGGTGTGGCCACCCAAACGAGCCGCAACTCCGTTAGTGAGCCGAGGAGTCCGAGGGATGCCGGCGGCAGGAGAAGGAGGTGTGGCCACAGAAACGGGAGTGAACGGCGGCACGCTAGCATGTGTTAGCGCATGTAGCCCCATGGGAAGCTCAGCTTCCTTCGTTAAAGCCGTAGCCGTGTCCGAAAGACCTTTAGATAAAAGATGATTCCGAATTAGCAGAAGTAGTTCCTTCTCTGGAAACGAGATGCGCGACTGCGCCACGACATTAGCTCTCTGCAGCCGCGCTAACGACACGTCAGTGCCGATCAACAAAGGCTTCCCGGACACTCGCTCGATTAGCTCTGCTGCAAACTTGCAGAAGCGCACGTGTTCGCTACGCTTGTCCTGAAGCACCGGCTCCTTCATGAGCTGCTGGATCTGACCGCTGCTGAATAGCGGAAGCTTGCTAATGATTTGCCGTACCGCGGCGCTACGTGCTAATCCAACCAAGGCTTTGCACGCTAGCGCGCGGATCTGGTCAGCATCAGTGATGGGCATCTTGATGGTCAGCAGGGACAGCAGGACTTTGATCCCGTTGTTGGACTGAACCACGTTCCACATCTTGGCTAGCACGCTCTCGCTCGCGCGGTGGCTCTGCGGCAGACGCCGGCGTGGCGTTCCCGAGATGAACTTGCCGATGCTGGAGACGCGCTTGTCCGGAGCGCAGACGCAGTTTATGATCACCTGCAGGGCCGACTTCTGGATCTCGGCGTCGTTTACGAATACTTCCCCCTCGGCGACGACCAGCACGATGCTCATCCCTGCAGGACACAGGAATCACACTTGATTAATACTGGATGTCCATACAGAACAAACACATGCAATCTCAAAACTTGATCATGCATCTCAGATTCTGTGAAAGTCAGCATGAAATCAAACATGTAAATTCTTGTTTTGGTTTTTAATGGAATATTGCAGTGTTTATTGTAAATGATTTATCAGTGCACATCATGCTTTATTTTTAACCCTCTGGTGCTCTTCGAGTGTCGGTCAAAAATGACAAATTTATTTTTAATTTCAATCAAATGAATGTACATTTTAGTTCGATAACTTTATTTAATATTTTGTGTTTTTCTGGGATTTTATGGTACTAAATTATATTACGGTAAAATGTTCATTTCGGAGCTCCTCTGCTTCACATGTCTGTGCCGGTAAACGACGTGTCATTGTTCAGGCAGACGCGTCAAGCATGCTAACGGCTACATATGGCAGAGTAAATGGCTTCGGCTCCTGTAGGGACAAGCGCTTCTCACCGACAGTGGAGATGGAGGAGCCGCTCTCGTCCAGCACCGCCACGTTCTCCGACAGCAGAACCTGAGTCTTGGGGATGACCGTCAGAATGCTCAGGATGTCCAGCGCGTACCGCACAGTGTCAGCCCTGACACACACACACACACACACACCAGAGGTGCAACGTCATTTTCCACCTCATTACTAAAGGGTTTACACAATAGTGCAACAGATCTTAAAAAAAAAAAATTAAATCAAGTGCACATCAATTTAAAAAAAATATATATTATTAAATGTATTTATTTTTTATTTTTTCAGGGGCTGGTTGATTAAGTTGGGGTAATGGGTAAAAAACAAAACATGTCACTGTTACAAAAAAAAAATTCTGAATGATGTTCATGTTTAGAAAAGCAAAAAAATAAATAAATAATGTGCACATCATGAGTCACATGACATGAACACTTGTGTATGGGGTGGGCAATACGCTGAACATTTACATTGTGTTTTTCCACTGTAGAAATAAATGCAACTTGATTCACGCACAAATGACTCATTTGAGCATATTATATTGGAGAATATTGATTTTAAAGTAGTACAGTTGCACCGTACACAGGTGCTCAGATCAACCCATGCCTTAAAAGCACTTTCAAAATAAAAGTCCTGCTTCCAAATAATAGAAAAGCAGCAAACACTACAATAGTTCTTCGTATAGAGTTCACTGGGTTTAATGGGCCGGTAAACTACTGAAGATGGAGGACGGGAGCTGGACGCTGGAAAGCTTGTGTTCACAGTGCTTCCACTCGCTTCCCACACATCGGCAAACAAACAGAGTTATCGCCTGATACAAATAATAATAAAATGTGTGTGTGTTATTTATAAATAAAATATCGGCCGATATATCGGTCTACCACTAGCAGTATGTGTATGTGTGCGTGTATACAGAATATATACACAACACACAAACCCTACCAAGTGGTAGAGCGATATATTTAACATAGACATATATATATGCCGATATATCGGTCAACCACAAGCAATAACACTTACAAACAATATTAGTATTACAAGACTACTTTGTATTGTGGTAGACTTTTTGGAATCGTATCATAAGAGATAAAAAGGTGTACATTGATACACTTCATAATCAACCAAACTTAAGGATAGTGTGATTTTTGCTTATATTTGCCACCGCTTCATCAGTCCGACATGTTGCGATCACAAAACCGGCCGAACTCGACTCACAATATTTCCCCTTTTCCACCAAAGCAAATTGAGAGCCGGTGCCGAACCAGTTCTGTGTGTTTCGACAGCCAAAGAACTGGTTCTCGGCCAGGAAAATTGGATCCAAAGCGGCACCAACTCTTTGCTGGACTAGAACCGTTCTCTACCATGTCATGCTTACGTCGGGGGCGGGGGGGGGGGGGGGGGGGGGGGGGGGGGGGGGGAATGGGAAAGCTGAGACGTATGGCGACGCACACAGTGACGTAACGACAGCGTTCGCTGGGCTCTCTAGTCAGTGGAAAAACAAACCGGTTCTGAGAAGGTTCGCAAGTTGAACCAACTTTGAACCGGCACCAGCTCCGAACCAGTTCTTTTTTGGTGTAAACGTGGTCTTTATCATCATTGACACTTTTACTCATGGAATTTGTGCAAACTGCATGTATTTCAACTATTGCATCTACAACCCAAAACCTTTGCTTTTTGGATGATGCTCCATTCACACCGATAGAAAGTCCAAGATGACTGCCATCAGAAAGTTTACTGCGATACATCAAACAAAATAACTGTTTGCACCTTTGATATAACGTACACGAACACCTCAAACAAACTCCCAGCATGCCCGGTGCTCACCTGCCGTAGTAGGTCCTCCAGTCGCAGGCGATGGAGATGAGCTGCAGCAGGAGCTGAACGCAGGACAGGATGTGGAAGACCTCGGCGGGCTCCCAGTACAGGCGCGCCGGCCCGAACTCGATCAGGAACTCCACCATCTCCACCACCTGCTCATGTGTGTAGGAGCACGCCTGCAACAGCCAACAGGAGAACACACTTCAGCACCACCCACCACTGGTGCGACCAATCACAACACTCACCGCTCGGGTCATTTACGGGTTTAGAGCCACGGATCGGATCAGAAATAAATAAATATATGGGGGGGGGTTATTACTTAAAGCTCACTTGAAGTTCTTTGAACACTACAAGCCTAACTGATAAAGTTCAAGAATGATTAAAAATGTTTTATGAACATTAATGACACAGACGACAGCAGGAATATTGGGCTGCCGTCACTTTAAGACTTTAACAAACATCCGTTTCGTGACAGAACCGAGAGAACACTTGCAGAGACGGTGTTTAGACATCATTGTGTGTGTGTGTGTGTGTGTGTGTCCGGGCAAGAAAGCGCGAAAGAGGAATCAATTCTGCGTTTAAAATAGGTTGAATGTGTAAATTGGCAAGACAAAACACGTCCAACACTATGATGGTTAAATTTAGTTTAACTTCTTTCCAAAATTCTATTAATTAAAACAGGGTTCGTACAGATTCCATAATCACAGATCTCACTTATCAAAATGTACCATTTTTATTTATTTATCTATTTACCAAATAAAGTGCAGCACATGAAATGCCTGGTACCTGTAACCATTAAACGGATAAAAGATATCGCTTTTCTTGAAGAATGAAAGCGGTATCATATACTTATATTATATATTTATATGAGCAATATCACGCGCATAGACATGTGAGATGGCTCTATATTAATATCAGACGGGTGAAAAAATATTGTTTTTAGAGATGCACGATATCGGTATCGGCCGAGATATGTTTATTTTATTGTTATTGTTATCGGCCCGGTAAGACAATTTGTCTGATATGTTAAAGCCGATGAATAGTGTATTATTTCCTTCAGCTGAGACGCTTCAGATGCGCACTGGTTGAAAATACTTTTGTCTGGTGATTGGAATCACTTCCAAAAGGAAAATACAGTTCAGTGCAACATTGGCTACATATCGGCTACATAAAATTATAATGAACATCATAATTGTGTGTTTGTGACATGGATTTTAATGATGAGACTTTTGTTTTTGTAATCAGACTCTCAAAAATTATATAAAATTTGGATTTAGATTTAACAGCAAATATATCGGTTATCGGCTTTCAAACATACAGAATTATCGTATCGGACAAAATGTTCATATCGGTGAATCCCTAATATATAGTAAAGTGTAATTCTGATTTTTCAAATTTGTCTTTGATCACAGGAATAAATTAGTTCACTATATACCCGTATGTTAATCATTGACTCTAATTTAAGTTTTAAAAAACACAAAGATCTCCAACTGTGTTAGAGCTAGTTTGGCTAATTTTAGACATATAAGACATCAGTTACCAATAGCTTCACCTAAACTGTTTTTACATACAATGATTTTTTTACATTTCTCTTACTGTTCTACAAGCTGGTCCCAGACGCTAAAACCCTTATGTACCCTTTACAAACAAGCTGTGAAAGTTCTTGACAAAAAAACAAGAAACTACCGGCATTGTATCATTATAAAAAAAATACAACTTATTAACCTTTGACAGTTTTCTAAGTTTTGTTGATGTGCCTGATGTATAAATTGATCCATGATCTTGCACCACCCCCACTCAAGCAATGCAGTGTTTCCCCTACCATTGTTTTGGGGGGGCGGCCAGCCCCCCCCCAAAACGACCCCCCGCCCCCCCTAAATTGCTGACGAAATCCAGTCATAAAAAAGGAATTTACTGTATAACGCGGAATTTCACGGAACTTGTAAATTTGAGGAAAACATAGAAAGCAGTTAAGTACACTTGAAATCAAATCGCGATGTAGACTAGTGTGTGTGAATATTAAAACACAAAGACTATTTAAATACGAACCCTGCATGTTCTGTGTGAATGAATGGTGCCGCCGACGCGCAGTTTCATTTACCACACACACACACACACACACACACACTGAAGCACGTGTGACGCTTGCGCTGTTTTTTTTTTCTGTTTTTTGAAGACACAAATGCATGAAGTTCCTCTCCAGGCTCTAGATCCACTCTGAAAGTCACTTCGTGATCATTTCAAGCTTCATTTGAGAAAAACTATCATCATGACATAAACCATAGACTGTAAACACACAGAAACTCAAAAGGTCTTCACGGCAACCCGTCAAAATAAAAGTTCGGTTTAAACTGACAGAAATATATTACCGTTGTACATTAGAATTCAGATATGTCCCAATGTAATAATACACTAATCCAAATAAATTATCAAATAAAAATTCATAAATATGAAATTTTTAAGGAATAATCCATGTTTTAATTTTAACAGTAAAGCTCATTGTGCAGCAAGTTATTTGACAAAAAGTTTATTAAATTTCATTTGATTGAAATTGACGATAAATGATAAAATTTGTGTTTTATGTCTTCATTTTATTACCAGAAAAAACACAACACGGAATTAGTGTGAATTTTTTTTTCATATATATATATTTTTTGAAAAAATTATAAGTTTAATGATTCATAATACATGATTTAAATTAATTAGACATGCTTTTTGATTGAAAAAAAAAAAATTACACCACGTATCCGTAACACGCCCGCTCCGCAACATTTTGCAGAGATAATGTAAGGGTCACCAGGGCTTCTGTAAGAGGTGACTGTTACACTCAATTTAGGAAGACTAAATTTGGTCAATCAGCTTTTTCATTTACTGTAGTAGAAAAGTGGAACTTAAAGGGTTAGTTCACCCAAAAATGAAAATTCTTGAGTAGTCAGTAATGGCTCTCCCTCATGTTGTTCAGGCCCGTAAGACTGTCGTTCATCTTCGGGACACAAATGAAGATATTTGTGATTAAATCTGAGAGCTGTCTCACTCCTCCATAGGCTTCTTAAGGGATCGAAACCTGCTGGCCCAAAAGTTATGAAAGACATCGTTAAAATAGTCCGAGTGACTACAGTGGCTCAACCTTAAGATTATCAAGCGGCGAGAATACTTTCTGTGTGCAAAAAAACAAACAAAAATAACGACTTTATTCAACTTATTTCCTTCTCTGTACGGCCGTGATATTTCACGCAGTGATATTGCGCAAAGCTTCTGGGTTGTACGTCACACGTAGGCTCACTATTGGGCGACACTGGTCATGTGTGTGACATACAACCCAGAAGCTTTGCGTAGTTTCACTACGTGAAATATCACGGCCCACAGAGAAGGAAATGATTCCCTCGGAAGCCTATGGAGGAGTGATCCAGCTCTCAGATTTAATCACAAATATCTTCATTTGTGTTCCGGAAGATGAACGACAGTCTTACGGGGTTGAACAACATGAGGGAGAGTCATTACTGACAGAGTTTACATTTTTGGGTGAACTATCCCTTTAATTCCACATTATAATAGAGATTGTGCAAGTCTCAGCAGTTTTAAAATGTCCTTAAAGACTTGGCTGAAGGAGAATCAACTATGTGATCATTGAGCTTTTTTATAACATGTATTGTATATCTGTACTTTTGTTTTTAAGTGAGTAATGTTTGTCTATATTGTCTTTATTTTCCTTGCCCAGGGACCACAGATGTAAATTAGCTGCATAGGTAACTCTGGGACAGGGCCTGAGCTGTTCATGGGCCCTGACAAATAAACAAATAAATGTTCACATAGGAAACAGCGGTTCAGAAGAGACTCTTTCAAAAATCATTAAAAACGTTTGATCAGTAGTGTGTATTTCAGACGCCAGACAGACAGACGCAGCAGGACCGTGACATCACTGAGGTCACATGGCAGCAGGACCGTGACATCACTGAGGTCACATGGCAGTGTGGCGAGCGGACGCACCTTGTAGTAGGGCTGTGGGTGTATGAGCGCGCCCCCCTCGGTCCTCTGCAGCGACTGCTTGACCTGCTCCACCTTGATGCTCAGGTGCGCCTCGAAGTACCTGCGCAGGGCCATGCAGGTGTGCTTGGCCGTCTGCCGGCTGGAGAAGATCTCGTCGTCGCTCAGCAGCGCGCCCTGGTCCTCGGGGTTCAGGATCTCCAGCGTGCTGATCTACAACACACACACACACACACCTCAGGCTAACACTGCTGGCAGAGCAGAGCGTTTACAGCTTTAGCATAGCGGTACAGTGCGCTTCATAAACCGGAGAATATGAAACAAGACATTTCTTAAACATAATATCTTATGGCATTTTACTACTTTAGTAAATCCATCTTGATTTAAGAATTTTTAGATATTTGGACTGGAAACAAGATTAAAATACTAACTAAGAAAATCTTTTTTTGTTCATATAAGTCTGAATAAGCTCTGTATTATAATGACAAACCAATTCCATTGTCTGATGAAAGTTAAAATAATAATGAAATAGGGTTTGAACAGGGGCGTAGTTTGTGTGTGTGTGTGTGTGTGGGGGGGGGGGGGGGGTACAACTCCCTCAATATTTATAGCCTTTGATATTAAAATGTGCAACTTATTTGAAATATATTGAGAATTTGCTGCTTTAAAACACAGTGGAGAATGTCAAACATAATCTAAAACAGCCACAAACTAAAGAGACTGATGAAAACATCATCGGGCACCAACATAAACTAGAGAGCTTTTAATACTCACGACCACCTTCACTAGAGTTTATCAAATTCTGTTGAATTTATTGTGGTAAATTTTGACTAACTTGTAGAATTTATAATAGATTCGCCTATTTGTTAATGGAAGAGATTTTTCACTAAAGGTTTATAGTACAACTGTGGCATGTTGTATATAGAGCTTCTGAATGTGTAGGTGAAATGCTATAAATGAAAAAAGGAAGAAAAAAGAAATCTGATTGGCGTAGCATTGTAATGAGGAGCCAATTACCTGTAATTATGTCCTTATTAACAAACGCAGCCTTATATTGTTAAACTATTACAACACCTATGTCACTTTTTAGGCCAAGTACAAGTTCGAATCAAGAGGACCTTATTGACTAAACCATTGGTTTCCCCCAAAATGTGTTCTGCTAATAATGACAGACATTAGGAAAAACCTGGTGTTCAGATATTCCAAGAAATGAACATTTTCAATACAAGGAAATGTTAAATAAAGTTAGTTTGACCACATGGCACTTTGATTTAAAAATTCTGTGAAACTGATACGTTTTTAGGAGCTTGAATAAAATGGTTTCCGCCACAGAATAAAACATTTTTTAAAAGTGACTTTTCACAAAAGTCACAATTAGCTTTTTTATCTCTTATTCTGTGGCGGAAACAAGCTTCCACATGAGGGCGAGTAACTGATGAACAAAACATTCACAAGTACATGTGCCCCATCTTAAAGCAGCCTGCGCTGTGGTTTTCAGCAGGGCACATTTATGTAGTAGAAATATCAGCTTATCAGCACAGGGCTCTCCTGCCTAATATCACTCTCATCGAAGGCCACCAGGCTCAACGGCTGGCGTTCTCCTCTTCAGGCACACCCCACCCAAAACTACAGTTCTGGGAGATATTCATGACATGTTTTGAAGAACGGTGCAATTCAAATTACGTTAAAGCCCATTGACTTCCATTGTATGGACAAAAATATATATATTTTGAGAAATATCTCAGTTTTTGTTTATGTTCCACAGAAAAAAGTCATAGTTTTCGCTGTCATGAGAAAACAAACGCGACGCCATGATGATTAATAAAGGCACAGTTTACATGTTAATCAGAGATTTTGTCCAAATGAGTCGACGAGCAGATTATACATCTGCAACATACTAAAGTATGACAATGATAATCTCAGGTACTAATTATGTGCTTTATAAAATGTTAAAAGAATTTAGTGATAGTTTGAATATGATTTATAGCTGTACTGAAAGTGGATGTTTGTTTCAGTCAGTTAATCATGTTAAAATGGTCTAACATTTATGAATTTGATTATGTGCTTATTCATTTGTTTGTGAGTGCAGTGTGCTTGAACAGAGACTCCGCCCACACGCTCTTCTTATTGGCCGTGATTTCTGATTGATTGTTGCGAGTCAAACACTCTTCTGATTGGTTGAGAATTTGATTGATTTGGTTGCGAATGCAGTTTGCTAGCAAAGAGACTCCGCCCACACTCTTCTGATTGGTTGAGAGTTTGATTGATTGTTGCGAGTGCAGTGTGCTAGCAGAGACTCCGCCCACACGCTCCTCTGATTGGTCGAGAGTTTGAATGATTGTTGCGAGTGCAGTGTGCTATCAAAGACTCCGCCCACACGCTCTTCTGATTAGCCGTGATTTCTAAATTAATTGTTGCGAGTGCAGTGTGCTATCAGAGACTCCGCCCACACGCTCTTCTGATTGGTTGAGAGTTTGATTGATTATTGTGAGTGCAGTGTGCTAGCAGAGACTCCGCCCACACGCTCTTCTGATTGGTTGAGAGTTTGATTGATTGTTGCGAGTGCAGTGTGCTAGCAGAGACTCCGCCCACACGCTCCTCTGATTGGTTGAGAGTTTGATTGATTGTTGCGAGTGCAGTGTGCTAGCAGAGACTCCGCCCACACGCTCTTCTGATTGGTTGAGAGTTTGATTGATTGTTGCGAGTGCAGTGTGCTAGCAGAGACTCCGCCCACATGCTCCTCTGATTGGTTGAGTTTGATTGATTGTTGCGAGTGCAGTGTGCTAGCAGAGACTCCGCCCACATGCTCCTCTGATTGGTTGAGAGTTTGATTGATTGTTGCGAGTGCAGTGTGCTGGCAGAGACTCCGCCCACATTCTCCTCTGATTGGTTGAGAGTTTGATTGATTGTTGCGAGTGCAGTGTGCTAGCAGAGACTCCGCCCACATGCTCCTCTGATTGGTTGAGAGTTTGATTGATTGTTGCGCGTGCAGTGTGCTAGCAGAGACTCCGCCCACACGCTCCTCTGATTGGTTGAGAGTTTGATTGATTGTTGCGAGTGCAGTGTGCTAGCAGAGACTCCGCCCACATGCTCCTCTGATTGGTTGAGAGTTTGATTGATTGTTGCGAGTGCAGTGTGCTAGCAGAGACTCCGCCCACACGCTCCTCTGATTGGTTGAGAGTTTGATTGATTGTTGCGAGTGCAGTGTGCTAGCAGAGACTCCGCCCACACGCTCCTCTGATTGGTTGAGAGTTTGATTGATTGTTGCGAGTGCAGTGCTAGCAGAGACTCCGCCCACACGCTCCTCTGATTGGTTGAGAGTTTGATTGATTGTTGTGAGTGCAGTGTGCTAGCAGAGACTCCGCCCACACGCTCCTCTGATTGGTTGAGAGTTTGATTGATTGTTGCGAGTGCAGTGCTAGCAGAGACTCCGCCCACACGCTCCTCTGATTGGTTGAGAGTTTGATTGATTGTTGCGAGTGCAGTGTGCTAGCAGAGACTCCGCCCACATGCTCCTCTGATTGGTTGAGAGTTTGATTGATTGTTGCGAGTGCAGTGTGCTAGCAGAGACTCCGCCCACATGCTCCTCTGATTGGTTGAGAGTTTGATTGATTGTTGCGAGTGCAGTGTGCTAGCAGAGACTCCGCCCACACGCTCTTCTGATTGTGAATTGATTTGTCAGGTCTCGTAATCGTGTCATGTCTGGTGTAAACATACAAACTGCTTATCGCTGTAATCGTATCCATCGCATCCGGTTAGGACACGGGCTTAAAGACAGAATGTTCACTTCTGGGTTTTAACTCTAATTGTCTGATCCCTACGCCCTAAGAAGAGCTCACCAGGTTGACGAGCCGGCGCAGGCCGTCCTGCTTGTCGAAGAGGTCGAGCACGGCTCTGAAGGAGAAGCAGATGGAGAAGAACATGGTGGCGTGGCAGCAGCCGGAGGCGTGGGAGCACTCGAGCAGCCACAGCGTGTAGCTCACCACCTCCGCCAGCAGCGAGTGCGGCAGCATACACACCTGAGGGAGAAGAGCACACACACACCTGAGACACGAGCATACACACCTGAGGGAGAAGAGCACACACACACACCTGAGAGAGAAGAGCACACACACCTGAGACAGAAGAGCACACACACCTGAGACAGAAGAGCACACACACCTGAGACACACGAGCACACACACCTGAGACACACACCTGAGACACACGAGCACACACACCTGAGACAGAAGAGCACACACACACCTGAGACACGAGCATACACAACTGAGAGAAGAGCACACACACACACCTGAGACACGAGCATACACACCTGAGAGAAGAGCACACACACACACCTGAGACACGAGCATACACACCTGAGAGAGAAGAGCACACACACCTGTGAAAGAAGAGCACACACACACACCTGAGACACGAGCATACACAACTGAGAGAAGAGCACACACACACACCTGAGACACGAGCATACACACCTGAGAGAAGAGCACACACACACACCTGAGACACGAGCATACACACCTGAGAGAGAAGAGCACACACACACACCTGAGACATGAGCATACACACCTGAGACACACGAGCACACACACCTGTGAAAGAAGAGCACACACACACCTGAGACACGAGCATACACAACTGAGAGAAGAGCACACACACACACCTGAGACACGAGCATACACACCTGAGAGAAGAGCACACACACACACCTGAGACACGAGCATACACACCTGAGAGAGAAGAGCACACACACACACCTGAGACATGAGCATACACACCTGAGACAGAAGAGCACACACACCTGAGACAGAAGAGCACACACACCTGAGACAGAAGAGCACACACACCTGAGACAGAAGAGCACACACACCTGAGACAGAAGAGCACACACACCTGAGAGAGAAGAGCACACACACCTGAGACAGAAGAGCACACACACCTGAGACAGAAGAGCACACACACCTGAGACAGAAGAGCACACACACCTGAGACAGAAGAGCACACACACCTGAGAGAGAAGAGCACACACACCTGAGAGAGAAGAGCACACACACCTGAGAGAGAAGAGCACACACACCTGAGACAGAAGAGCACACACACCTGAGACAGAAGAGCACACACACCTGAGAGAGAAGAGCACACACACCTGAGACAGAAGAGCACACACACCTGAGACAGAAGAGCACACACACCTGAGAGAGAAGAGCACACACACACCTGAGACAGAAGAGCACACACACCTGAGAGAGAAGAGCACACACACACCTGAGACAGAAGAGCACACACACCTGAGAGAGAAGAGCACACACACCTGAGACAGAAGAGCACACACACCTGAGACAGAAGAGCACACACACCTGAGAGAGAAGAGCACACACACCTGAGAGAGAAGAGCACACACACCTGAGACAGAAGAGCACACACACCTGAGACAGAAGAGCACACACACCTGAGACAGAAGAGCACACACACCTGAGACAGAAGAGCACACACACCTGAGAGAGAAGAGCACACACACCTGAGAGAGAAGAGCACACACACCTGAGACAGAAGAGCACACACACCTGAGAGAGAAGAGCACACACACCTGAGACAGAAGAGCACACACACCTGAGACAGAAGAGCACACACACACCTGAGACACACGAGCACACACACCTGAGACAGAAGAGCACACACACCTGAGACAGAAGAGCACACACACCTGAGACAGAAGAGCACACACACCTGAGACAGAAGAGCACACACACCTGAGACAGAAGAGCACACACACCTGAGACAGAAGAGCACACACACCTGAGACAGAAGAGCACACACACCTGAGACAGAAGAGCACACACACCTGAGACAGAAGAGCACACACACCTGAGAAAGAAGAGCACACACACCTGAGACAGAAGAGCACACACACCTGAGACAGAAGAGCACACACACCTGAGAGAAAAGAGCACACACACCTGAGACAGAAGAGCACACACACCTGAGACAGAAGAGCACACACACCTGAGACAGAAGAGCACACACACCTGAGAGAGAAGAGCACACACACCTGAGACAGAAGAGCACACACACCTGAGAGAGAAGAGCACACACACCTGAGACAGAAGAGCACACACACCTGAGACAGAAGAGCACACACACCTGAGACAGAAGAGCACACACACCTGAGACAGAAGAGCACACACACCTGAGAGAGAAGAGCACACACACACCTGAGACAGAAGAGCACACACACCTGAGAGAGAAGAGCACACACACCTGAGAGAGAAGAGCACACACACCTGAGACAGAAGAGCACACACACCTGAGAGAGAAGAGCACACACACCTGAGACAGAAGAGCACACACACCTGAGACAGAAGAGCACACACACCTGAGACAGAAGAGCACACACACCTGAGACAGAAGAGCACACACACCTGAGACAGAAGAGCACACACACCTGAGAGAGAAGAGCACACACACCTGAGACAGAAGAGCACACACACCTGAGACAGAAGAGCACACACACCTGAGACAGAAGAGCACACACACCTGAGAGAGAAGAGCACACACACCTGAGACAGAAGAGCACACACACCTGAGACAGAAGAGCACACACACCTGAGACAGAAGAGCACACACACCTGAGACAGAAGAGCACACACACCTGAGACAGAAGAGCACACACACCTGAGACAGAAGAGCACACACACCTGAGACAGAAGAGCACACACACCTGAGACAGAAGAGCACACACACCTGAGAGAGAAGAGCACACACACCTGAGACAGAAGAGCACACACACCTGAGACAGAAGAGCACACACACCTGAGACAGAAGAGCACACACACCTGAGACAGAAGAGCACACACACCTGAGAGAGAAGAGCACACACACCTGAGACAGAAGAGCACACACACCTGAGACAGAAGAGCACACACACCTGAGACAGAAGAGCACACACACCTGAGACAGAAGAGCACACACACACCTGAGACAGAAGAGCACACACACACCTGAGACAGAAGAGCACACACACACCTGAGACAGAAGAGCACACACACCTGAGACAGAAGAGCACACACACCTGAGACAGAAGAGCACACACACCTGAGACAGAAGAGCACACACACCTGAGACAGAAGAGCACACACACCTGAGACAGAAGAGCACACACACCTGAGACAGAAGAGCACACACACCTGAGACAGAAGAGCACACACACCTGAGAGAGAAGAGCACACACACCTGAGACAGAAGAGCACACACACCTGAGACAGAAGAGCACACACACCTGAGACACGAGCACACACACCTGAGACAGAAGAGCACACACACCTGAGACACGAGCACACACACCTGAGACAGAAGAGCACACACACCTGAGACAGAAGAGCACACACACCTGAGACAGAAGAGCACACACACCTGAGACACGAGCACACACACCTGAGACAGAAGAGCACACACACCTGAGACAGAAGAGCACACACACCTGAGACAGAAGAGCACACACACCTGAGAGAGAAGAGCACACACACCTGAGACAGAAGAGCACACACACCTGAGACAGAAGAGCACACACACCTGAGACACGAGCACACACACCTGAGACAGAAGAGCACACACACCTGAGACACGAGCACACACACCTGAGACAGAAGAGCACACACACCTGAGACACGAGCACACACACCTGAGACAGAAGAGCACACACACCTGAGACAGAAGAGCACACACACCTGAGACAGAAGAGCACACACACCTGAGACACGAGCACACACACCTGAGACAGAAGAGCACACACACCTGAAACACGAGCACACACACCTGAGACAGAAGAGCACACACACACACCTGAGACACGAGCACACACACCTGAGACAGAAGAGCACACACACCTGAGACACGAGCACACACACCTGAGACAGAAGAGCACACACACCTGAGACACGAGCACACACACCTGAGACAGAAGAGCACACACACCTGAGACACGAGCACACACACTGCTATCACCTTTACTGCTAGTGATCCATTGCTGTTTTCATTATTCTGTCTGTCACACTGTCACATGTGCTTTATACATAACCGACTGTGTTTACGAGTGTACTTACCCAGACCGGAATTGACAATTTTGCGTTTCCCCCCATTAAAGCCATATAATCTGCGAAAAATAACTTTACTCGCGAGCTGTTTGTGAGGCAGCTTTACCGTATGTGTGCACGCAGAGGAACCATCTCTCAGAGCGCGAGTAGCCTGAATGTTTAAACTGATAAGACTTGAGACGTGAAAATGATAAACTTTAGTTATGATGCACTGATGGCCCGATTGTGTGTTTGCTTGTTGTGTTTCCACCTTTAGCGGTAATCAGTGTCACGCTTCCAGTCGTGATGGTGTTCAGGAACAGCACTCGGCGTGTGAGTGCGCTAAACTGTATCATGTGTTAAAAATATAAAACTCCACATTTTGAGAGCCTCAACAGCACAACCTTGATACCGTCAGTATAAACTATCGCTCGCAACTTACAATAAATCAGAATCATTCTCTCGTTTTAGTGATTCCATGGTTATTTTTAGTTATTGACGTGTTAATCATGATACTACACACGCGCTAATGTGGAGCCCTGCTCCAGCCTGATCGCGCCAGCATCTCACCCGCTCCATGGCGTCCTGGTTGTACGCGAGGTAGTAGAGGCACAGAGACACGCCGGTGGCAGCCATCGAGGGCCGGGGGATCTCCAGCAGCTTCGGCACTCCTCCGTGCGCAACGAACTCGGCAGCAAACTTCTTATGGAGGAGCAGAGATGCAAGATACTGGAAAACACAGAGGACAGAGAACGAGTCAACATCTGGCTGGTGAACACAGGCCTCAAAACTAAGACCTTGAGATCACAGGGTGTTCATGCTCGTGAGAGACATTGAGCTGAGGAGTGTGTGAGGAGTGTGTCTGGTACCTTCAGCGCTTCGAACGTGAGCTGGACGTCGTTGGTCTGCTTCAGGTCCATGTAGTGCATCAGCAGCTCTCGGGCGCCGAGCTGCATGAACACAGCCAACAGCTGCGCACACACACACACACACACACACGTGTTATCAGATGGCTTTTCACACAGCTTTAAAATGGGGGGCAAATATGCCTTTATTTTTGGCTGAAAACGGCTTTAAAAAAGGAAGTGTGTGTTGTGTTGGACGTCGATAAATGTTTTCGTGAAAGATGCACCACGTGTTTCCATCTGAAGTTGCGCATTTAACTATGCATAAAACAACAAAACGTTCTCGAGAACACAATCATCACTTCCTGGGAAATTGTCCCTCCATCATAAATGAGTTAACGACCTTGTAACCAATCAGATCAACGTGTGATCGTCAACGACTGGATCTCTGAGCTGAGTGAGTGGAGGCGGGGCTCATCTGCATATTCATAGAACCGCGCATACTAAATGAGGCGAGGGAGTCGAGTTACATTCAAGAAATTTGAAGGCATGAAGACATTTCTTCAAGGAAAAACTTTCAAATGAGTAATTTTGGTGATCAAGGATGAGTTAAGGGATAGAATTAGACTACTACACACACCTCTTGACAGCAAAAATTCAAATGCACGTTTTTTTTAATAAATTCGACGAATATTCGAAACTTTAATTTTTATTTGACAGCCCTAAGACACATGTGTGTCGGACCAAAAGACCCGTAGCAGAGGTTTTCGGTATGAACACGCGGCCCGTTACACCCCTAGCCTGATCGTAAGCTTGTTCAGGTGACAAAAACTTAAACAATAACTTAGTCTTTCTCGTTAAACGTCATTTAAATATTTTTATGAGCCCAAATACTCGAATACAATATTAGCTACCACGGAGCTAACTGGTAGATTAGACTCTTGCAGTATCCGGTCAGCAAAACAGCTAGCCTAGCCAAGTCTAACGCGCTCATAGTAGCGGCCAAAGCCGTTTCAAACAACTGGGGCCTCATTTATAAAACTGTGCGTAGAGTCCTTACTAAAAGTGTACGTGCGTCGTGCGTCCGAAAGCCAAAAATGTCGTACGCAAAAAAATATTCAGACTTATAAAACCGTGCGTACGCCAGAACCTGCGCAGAATTCACTTTATAAATCCCAGTCAGCGGAAGAGTGTGCGCACTCGCGTCTCCTCCCCGAAACAACCATATATGGAGATTATAACGCCTAGTTTTACTATGCATATCCTCATCTGCATATCATTTGCATATGATTATTCATCCACATGATAACATGTTTAACGGTACAAGACATTAGGAAAATATGAAATATGGATGTGCCGTCACATTACATTACTAAAAATCATTTAGTAGCCCATCCTTCCCTTGTTTTTTAAATAAATAAAATAAAATAGTGCAAAATGCATTTCAGAGAAAGTTTTTCTCAATCTTTTCCACTGGCCAAATAGTATTTTAATTGATTTATATTTTTAATGGAAACAGATAGACCTTGTTGTGCATTATTTGCATGAAACCATTTTCTCAGACAATCTGCTATCATGATAAGCAATTATCTCTGTAGTTAACACATTAAAACACAGACAGCATGCCAGAGGAAAAGTGTTCACATCCACAAAAAATATTTATTGAATATAAAAATGTTGTAACTTCTCAGTAATGATTTCCTGTTACTGGCCGTAATTCAGAACACAATTACAAGAGGATGGCTCTTGGGAATCGAAATTGGCTCATGAGCCAATCATCATCATAAGCCAATCATCTTCACGGTCTCTGAGAACACGCTCCCTCCGTAGAGCGTCATTAGCAAGGTCTTCTAACAGCGCTGGAGCATCCATTATGATGATATGTTATATACGCACATACCTTTTTATAGCCCATTCATTACAAAAAAATTGTATTTGCACCTGGTTAAGAATGCTGATAATGATAATTCAGGTTGATGCAATTTGATTTATTGGGTGATGTAATAGGATAATTTAGAAGTTTTTCATTTTAAATAGTTATTGCTATTTGGGCCAGTTGGTGTCGCCAAAACACATACTCTTCTAAAAGAGTGCGTACGCACGGTCAAGAGCATCCTTACGGTGTGCACTTATTTACGCCAAGTTTATTTTTTTAAATCCCGATATGTGTGTGGAAAAATGCGTACGCAACGTTTATACATCAGGCCCCTGGTGTTCATCCATATCCATCTTGCAATGTTTACCAATGACTTCGCCGTCGCAGCGCTGTCGTCATCTCGCCTCTGGCCCGCCTAGATCAGATAACCCGATGTGATTGGTGCAGCTCAGCTACAAGGCCATAGTTAATGAGCAATTAACTATTAACTTAATTACTCAATGCCACAGGGAGTCGCTGAGCAAACTCAAATTGTGCTCTCTTGTGAACTCTGTGTTTGCAGGCTAGCTCTGTCCCCATCAGTGCATGAGTGTGAGTGTGTGTGTGTGTGTTTAGGAGAGCTTGACTGATGGTGTGTGTGTGTGTGTGTGTGTGGCGTCACCTCCTGGTACTCCCCCAGCGGGGTGAGGTACTGCAGGATCAGCCGCTGCTCGATCCCCGGCGTGAGCGGGAACAGGTGATAGTTATTCCCGATGACCCACGGGCTCATCTCAGACCAGCTGCTGTTGGACAGCTCACTGAAGCTGCGCTCCGGCTCCGGCATGGAGAAGTTCAGCTTCTGCTTCACCTTCCCTCCGTTCTCCCTCTTCCTCCAGCTCCTCAAGCCCTCCAGCGGCGCCTCGCTCTCCTCCGGCGGCACAGCAGACGCCGGCTTCATCAGGCCTTTCATGCCCGTGTTGGAGCGGCCCAGGCTCCTCAGCGCACACACGGGCTCGGCGTCCGGGCTCTCCGGCAGAGCGCTGGGAACGCTGGGAGCGAACTCTCCGTCCACGGTCTCCTCGTCCAGCGGGAGCAGAGGAGCCAGACTCTTGCTCGGACGCTTGCCGTCTCTCCGGCTCTCCGACTCCTTATCCTGAAGCTCCCTCAGTCTCTGCAGCATGAGAGGAACCTGCACACAAACATGCGTTATTTTCAAAACGGACAGTTTTGCAGCGTATAATATACATACTTCAACTACGCACATCATTGTTTTAAATTGTTGAATCTGAGTAACGTCCCCTCCCTCTTGCAGCAGCTCTTCTCTCTGATGACGATATCGGGCAGTCTCGATTCTCTTGTACCATTTAAAGGTGCAGTGTGTAAGTTTTAGCGGCATCTAGTGGTGAGGTTGCGAATTGCATTCAATGTTCCTGATAATCTTCAATCTGAGTAACTGACATCTTTTTATGGCATCAAATTTGATTCGCAGGGACCCTTGTGTAACATACACACCGACATTCAAAAGTTTGGGATCTGTAAGATTTTTAATGTTTTTAATGTGAGACTTTTTAAAGTCTCTTCTGCTCACCAAGGCTGCATTTATGTGATTACAAATACAAAAAAAAAAACAGTAATATTGTGAAATCATATTACAATTTAAAATAACCATTTTCTCTTTGAATACATTTTAAACTGTAATTTATTCCTGTGATAAAGCTGTATTTCCAGCATCATTACTCCAGTCTTCAGTGTCACATGATCCTTCAGAAATCACTCTAATATGAGGATCTGATGCTCAAGAAACATTAAAGGGATACTCCACCCAAAAATAAAAATTTGTCATTTACTCACCCTCAAGTTGTTGTAAACCTGAATGAGTTTCTTTCTTCTGCTGAACACAAAGGAAGATATTTTGAAGAACGATTGGAACAAAAAAAACACTATGGAAGTCAATGGTGCCGAAGTTCCAATCGTTCTTCAAAATATCTTCCTTTGTGTTCAGCAGAAGAAAGAAACTCATTCAGGTTTGCAGCAACTTGAGGGTGAGTAAATGACAGAATCTTCATTTTTGGGTGGAGTATCCCTTTAAATAATATTATCAATGTTGAAAACAGTTGTGTATACTTTTTTTTCAGGATTCTTTGATGAATAGAAAGTTCAAAAGAACGGCATTTATCTCAAATAGAAAGCTTTTATAACAAACTATCATTCAAAAGTTTGGGGCCTGTAAGATTTTTTTTGGCGTGGGGAGGAAAAGAAATCAATACTTTATTCAGTTAGGATGCATTAAATTGATCAAAAGTTACAGTGAAGAAATTTATAATGTTACAAAAGATTATATTTCAAATAAATGAAATTCTCATCAAAGAATCCTGAAAAAAAAGTACACTGAAGATTGGAGTAATGATGCTGAGAATTCAGCTTTATCACAGGAATAAATTACACTTTACTGTATATTCACATAGAAATCAGCTGATTTACACTGTCAAACAATATTACTGTTTTTTTGTTGTTGTATTTTTAATCAAATAAATACACAGTTGTTTCTGTTTGTATTTGATGCAACCGCAATCACTCTCTTCTTGGACTGGGCAAATGTCTATTGTACATGTATTATGTATGACCTGATCTTTTGTTCTCTACTGTTACTGTGAAGCATCCTTGAGCTTGGGAAAATGAAACGTTATGTTATCCTGGCCTCACCAGCACAGAGTTCTCCTCGCGATAGTTGGCGGCGATGTCCTGGTTCTCCATGGCTCCGGCTAGCAGGCCTGTGGCGTAGATCCTGAGCGGCTGATCCGCCTCCTGGGCCCATTTAAACAAGCGCTCCACTATACCGTCCTGTCACACACACACACACACACACACACACTTACAATCCGCATGCAGACGTGAGGAAGCAGAAGCCGTAGGGCTGTTTACACCGGGCCACTTCATGCGTGTTCTGTGATTGGATGGCTATCCGATCGTGAAAAGACCAGGTGTAAATGCCCTCCGAAACGCATTCGAGACGGATTTAAATCCGATCGCTCAAACCACTTCAGGAGGAGGTCTGAGACGCATTCCAGACGAAACTGGACAAGTGTAAACGCATCTGGTTGCTGAAACCACATATGTAAATTTTACTCCTCCCAACAATGCTAAAACTAAACATGTGAGCGCGTGTTATAAGCTATATGTCATGTTATAGCCAGATGACACCACAGATGAGCATCTCTTCATCAAGCGCTAACTATCGCAAATCAAAGTGAGTCGCAGACGCTTAACATTCATAATCTTCATTAAAAGAAACGAAACGATCTTACAGTGCTGTTGCCGCTCTCTCCTATAGCGGTCTTTGATTTTGAATTAGCTGATGATCAATAAAATGCAGCTTATATCGGTTGCTTTCAGTGACGTGACCTCCATTAAAGGGTTAGTTCACCCATAAATGTAAACTCTGACTCTCCCTCATGTTGTTCAACCCCGTAAGACTGTCGTTCATCTTCGGGACACAAATGAAGATATTTGTGATTAAATCTGAGAGCTGGATCACTCTTCAGGGATTGAACTTGCCAGCCTCGGAAAGTTATTAAAGACATCGTTAAAATAGTCCGAGTGACTACAGTGGCTCAACCTTAAGATTATCAAGCGACGAGAATACTATTGGCTGACACTGGTCATGTGTGTGATGCTGGCCAATAGTGAGCCTGTGTGTGACGTACACCAGCGCTGCACTGTTACACTATGAGAACTCACTCAGGCCCACAGAGAAGAACATGAAGAGTTGAATAAAGTCGTTATTTTGGGGGTTTTTGCACACACGAAGTATTCTCGTCGCTTGATGAACTTAAGGTTGAGCCACTGTAGTCACTCGGACTATTTTAAAGGTTTTTTAACTAACTTTTCTCGGCCAGCAAGTTTCAATCCTTTAGAAGCCTCTGGAGGAGTGATCCAGCTCTCAGATTTAATCACAAATATCTTCATTTGTGTCCTAAAGATGAACGACAGTCTTACGGGGTTGAACAACATGAGGGAGAGCCATTACTGACAGTTTTAGGTGAACGAACCCTTTAAATCTGCAGATCGTGTGGGAAATGAAGATCGGATTTATATCCGTTCTGCGAAACACATTTGTGTGTGCAGGTGTAGATGTAACGGTGAATCAGACGGCTGTGAAGAGAGCGTGTAGAGCGGCCGTATGAGGCGGTACCTTCTCCTGGAAGACCACAGCGGTCTCGAGGCCCGGCATGATGTTCAGCAGGAGTCTGCAGGCGGCGGTGTTCAGGGACCCCTCTCGACTGCTCATCACGTACGAGTTCACCAGCTGGAGGCGCACAACACCCAACATCAGAACACACACACATTCAGTTTCATTACGTACGAGTTCACCAGCTGGAGGTGCACAACACCCAACATCAGAACACACACACATTCAGTTTCATTACGTACGAGTTCACCAGCTGGAGGCGCACAACACCCAACATCAGAACACACACACATTCAGTTTCATTACGTACGAGTTCACCAGCTGGAGGTGCACAACACCCAACATCAGAACACACACACATTCAGTTTCATTACGTACGAGTTCACCAGCTGGAGGCGCACAACACCCAACATCAGAACACACACACATTCAGTTTCATTACGTACGAGTTCACCAGCTGGAGGCGCACAACACCCAACATCAGAACACACACATTCAGTTTCATTACGTACGAGTTCACCAGCTGGAGGTGCACAACACCCAACATCAGAACACACACACATTCAGTTTCATCACGTACGAGTTCACCAGCTGGAGGAGCACAACACCCAACATCAGAACACACACACATTCAGTTTCATCACGTACGAGTTCACCAGCTGGAGGCGCACAACACCCAACATCAGAACACACACACATTCAGTTTCATCACGTACGAGTTCACCAGCTGGAGGAGCACAACACCCAACATCAGAACACACACACATTCAGTTTCATTACGTACGAGTTCACCAGCTGGAGGCGCACAACACCCAACATCAGAACACACACACATTCAGTTCTTTATTGCTGAGAACTTAAGCCGCGTTTCCACCGAAATCACCAGGAACTTTCTCCCCCAGACCTGTTGCTGTCTGCGTTTCCACCGCGGTCTACAGTGCCGTGAAGATTAGGCTAGTTAGTCCGGTGACGCAGGACCGCGCGCTACTTTACAGTTACTCTGAATTTAAGCTTAATAAAGCCTGAACCTCGGTGTCGGTCCGTCAGACGGATTTATTTAAATCTTTGTTGATTCGAATAGTAAACAACTGTTACTTCACGCACCGCAACAGACGGTGCTGCGTGGAGTCATCCAATCAAAATGCGGCATGAACTCAACCAATCAGCACGTTCAGCGCCTAAGTCCCGCCCCTGACAGCTCCTGAACTGAGATAGCAACACCTCTCGCCAGCAGGACCGTCCGAGGGGAATATTTCCCCGAACTGCATTAGACCCTGCGGTGTAAACACACAGAGCAACACCACAAAGTTCACCGTTCCTGGTGGAAACGCGGCTATACATGATCAATGCCTGGGGAAAATATAGTTAAAAGTGCAATTACAGGTTACAAAATCAGGACAATATCATAAAAAACGACACAGCGAGACAGTCTTAAGGGCTGTGGACGGATGTAAGGAGTGTCCAGCTAGCATTTAAGTTCCTTAAGTGTCACCGGCCCACCGGTGGGCCCAAATCCATTACATTTTTAAAACAGTAATATCCTATACTAAACCTAAACTAATCTTGACAAACTATGTATCATTTGAAAGCTTACAATCTCTAGTTTCCATATTTGGTGATTGATTTTCAAAATAAATTACAGAGGAGCCGTAATTTATCAATTTCCAACAAGAATATTTTCATACTCCTAAGGCGTGTTTAGACCTTTATTTTGAAATAGTGATGAACATGAAAAATCATGAAAGAAGGATAGAAACCTCAGTTTGTTTTCATGCCAAGAGTTCAAAAGATAGCATCCATTCAATTATTGTAGAAAAAAAGGTTTTTTTAATATAAAGAAAAAAATTATAGATTCACCATTTGTGGCAGGAAGCTATAACGCACATACTTGTTCTTTTTATGTGTTTCTTAGAGGTTGAATTCATATCAAAATCTGCCAAACTTCTCATATTACTTCTGAATAGGATGTCTACTTCATAAATTGTATGAAAATTGTGGAAATAATGGTTCATATCACTCAAAACACATATGGAAATGGAGGCGCCCTTATATGGGCAGTGATGGAGTCTGGTTGTCATCTAGTGAAAAAGTTTGGTACTGCGCTCAAACAAAATCTCACTGAAAGCTCATTTTTTAAGATATCAACCTAAAATGTGAAACACAACTTATTCAGATTTTTGGCTTTGATTTTTTTTTGTGCAGTTTTAGAGTCGCCCAGGTTTTGAAAATATATATTTTATATAAAATATGAATAATTACATTTTTTACATTGTACATTTTCATAAACTCAAACTTCGATAACTTTTTTTCTGTTTCACTTTCTCAATTTATTTCACTTCTACAAAAATCTGCCAAATGTCTTCTTTAAAACAAGACCAATCTTACGTCTATATCCCAAAGCATTCTTGAATTACAACCATTTAAGTTCGAAATGTGCATTTTCATGTATATTCAAAAAAAGCGGGGTGACACACTTAAAGGGTTAAGTTCCTTACAACAACAAAAATGAAAAAGTAGGGCTTAGCACCCTGAACTTTACATTTGTGTAAGAAAAAGTTAGCTAGAAGAATTAATAAGTTTATGAAAAAATATCTTTATCAAAGTTGTGCTGACCAAATAAAACATCTTTGTATAAGAAAGTAAAACTCTGATGAAAATGTGCGTAGAAAGATATGGAAATCCTTCCCAAACACACTTAAATGGTTAAAGCTCTCAAACAATAATTTAAAAATCTGGAAAAAAATAAGTGTATTTTGATTGAAACGTATTTTTTTTAGACACTTTTGCAGCACTTCTGGGTTAAAGCTGAGTAACAGGCTTATTTACAGGGGTTAAAGATGCATGACGTCATGACACATCCGTACAGCAGCACGGCATCACGACACTGAGAGCTGATCGAATATTCTTCATATCACGGTGGGAGTAAACATATCTGGACTGCAGATGAGTGACAGGATAAAGACTGTGATGTGCTTGACATTGAAGAGAGTTATTAAAATGCCCTCTTCTGTGGCTCATTGCCCTTCAACGGTCAAATACACACAGAATTGTCAAAATGCCAGTTTATTACAATATTATACAGGGCTCTAGAGTGCGACCAAAATTTGTAAGGGTGCGACTAAATTTTTTCCTAGGTCGCACCAGTGCACCTAATAACGTTCTCGCATGATCGCATCCGTTGCCTCTCCACAAACGAGTCTTTTGTTCTCCTTGCACGCATGGTTGGATCATATCGTGGTCTAAACCAATCAGAGATAGAGATTGGGTGGGTCTTTGCCTCTGATTGGCTGTGGTTCAGATATTCCTGTAGGACTAAAATGCTCTGTGCTGACTGTGTGATTGAAATAAATTGCGACGTGAGCACCAGAGAATCAGTTACAGCAATCAGCAGCATCAGCTTAATAAGCGCAAGAAAACAGACGACGAAGAAACTTTAAAACATGTAGGCTACTTGAACTAGGGCTAGGTGAAAAATATTGATTTCTCGATTTTAATCGATTCTCATTGATTTTTACGAACCGTTGGGCTATGCTGTTTTCAGTTGATGAATGAATGGAACATTGTAGCGAGCATCCCATCCAATAAATCCCAATAGTCTTTGTGCTTTGTTACTATTGATATGAAACAAAGTCTCAGATTTCAAATTAGGTCCATTTTCTTATGAAATTCAAAAACATAAATAGTGTGTTGTCGGCGCTGTGGCGTGAGATCGCTCTGGCTCAGCTCAGCTCAAGAGAAGCAGCAGCGCATGATCTTCTCTTCCGCCTTAATAATACCAGTTACAGCGCGAAATAAACATGAACGAGCGTCTGAAAGTGTGTTAAAAGATAGAGTACAACTTATCGAAATCCGTATCTTTCACATGGAATCGCTCAATCAGTGTTTCAACCGTGGAAAGACGTCAGTAAAACGCTTGTAAACAATGTCATGTAACGTCACATTTACCTCAGAAAAAACATATCCAGTGCCCATAAACTCGCTAGCTAGCTAGAAAAATTAACTCTAGGGAGGAGCATTTTGCCAAATATATGCACCATATTGCATATTCATTATAATTTTTAATGTTTTTCCATATTTAATGCATGTTGTTTGAAAAAATCTGGCAAGTTTTTATGCAGCCACCATTTAAATGTTTATATTTCATATAACTTTATTATTATAAAAATAAATAAAAGTGTAATTTAGGTGTTTGTGTACAAATCAGGTAATTTTTACCTTCAATATTATAGTAGGCTAATGAAGCATAGTGGGCTACAACTGACTCCCAGTTTACAGCATTAGTTAAGAGATTTGTTTTCCTTGAGAAAATGTGCCATGTACTGTACCTGATATCCAAAATAATCAATATTGAATCGAATTGTGAAATTTGTGTCAATACACTGCCCTAACTTGAACAATGTAAAAACAGCACTTTAAATGTTTTATTTTTTTTTAAAGATTTATATTTTTATATACAGTATAATTGTGCTTAAAAAAAAAAAAAAAATACACCTTATTATTCTTATTCTTGTTTAAAAGCATTTACATAATATATATGAATGTATATGGAGCGTGATAAAAATGTGACCTTGAAATTGTGGCGTTAAAGGCGACGCGAGACGAGGAAAAATTTTTGTGCACCTAAATAAAAAAGTTAGGCGCACCTGTGCAACCAAGGCAAAAAGTTAGTCTGGAGCCCTGTTATATTTAGTTATCAAACTAAATATATTCAATTTACTTGCAGATGTAAATCTGGACTTTCAAAACTATTTTTAAAAATATTCATTAGATATTCGTTATATCAGTTACATCTTTTCTCTGTTGTCTGCGTGCGTGCATATGTAAATTTTATGGAAAAAAAAATAAAATCATGAGTCCTGCCCACTGAAAGCTGCACATAAACTATATAGTATATAAACAATATAGTAAATCTCTATTGATTAACACTGTATATTGTCACCATCACTGTGCTCGATGAGCACTTGCACTATAGCTGTATTTCAGGGAAAAAGTATGCAATCAGTGACTATCATTTTTAAACTACATTTTATTGACAATATTAATTAAACAAATGTAAAATGTGTAATTTATTTGTGTATCAGTTCAATTCATGATGCAATTGTGCTTGTGATTATGCATCCAATCTCACCGCATTCATGAAGTCATCGTTCTTGAACAGGATTTTCAGGAGGTGTCCCAGCATGCACTCTGGATCTGCCCGTCCTTAGAGCAAAACAGGAAGTCAGTGTTACGGTTGTGGGTCTGGGAGACGCTGAGCACGCAGAGCTCCACATCAGACAAGAGGATCTTATGAAGCGGCGAGTAAAGGAGAACTTCACTTACAAGCATCCGGATTAACACGCCAATAACTAACTATAAATAACCATGGAATCACTACACCGACAGAATGATTCAGACTGCATTATATTTATTGTAAGTTGCGATCGATAGTGGATAATAATGTATTACTGTAACGATGTCGTGCGGTGGACTACAACAGGCCCATAAACAGTTCAAATCAAGTCACTTACATTTTAGACACAATATTGGCTGGTTTTGTTCTGTTTCGGAGATATAAAGCTTTATTCTAAATAATTGAATTTATTGATCAAATTTAGGAATTTAAAATGAAAGATGAAGAGTACATTTAATAAGATTGGGGGGGGGGGGGGGGGGGGCTTTAAAAGTGCAGATATTACAATATATGCAGATTTAATATATCAAAGCTGATTGAACACTGATGAGAATATTGCTTCAGAGTCAATTATATTTACACACACACACACACACACACTAGGGGTGTAACGATACACGTATTCGTATTGAACCGTTCGGTACGAGGCTTTCGGTTCGGTTTTCGGTACGCATTTTTGAACCGAACGGTTCGTTGGACCATTTTTCCTGCCGACCAAAATTTCGTTATTTCAAATGAAGGCGCGTCACGCGCGCTCATAATGTGCGTGACCACAACATTGCCCAACATCAAATGGCAAATGTAATGTAAGCGGAACGAAACCACTCGTTATTGTGTGGTTGAAGGACCGTTTATCAGTTTGGACAAATACAGCGCGAGCCGATCTTAATCATCAGCACTGTTACTACACAGCCAAATCCAGTAAAGAAAGCATTTGAATTCGCCACTGAAGTAATAACATCGCTGCAAGATCTAGTGAGAAACATTCGCATTTCTCCGTTATTAACGGATCAAACAGCGCTGACGTGGAAACCAGGAAGAAACATTGTGCCATGAATGAACTATCCAGTGTCCACAGATCAGCAGCATTCACCATGGGTTTACTGTAGTAACACTACTAACTGTAACCATGGAAGTTTGGCAGGAATAGTAGGCTATAATGCTTTCAAGTAACATCACGTCGGTTTTATTTTGACATTATGAATACAATTGCTGCCCTCAAATGTTAATCTGAACTAAAATAAACCTTTGTTTATAACTACTACAATATTACATTTAATTTTGTCCAAGGAGCTGTTTTGTTTTATAAGCTCCTAAGAAAAGTCAAGTATAGCTCCATCATTGCTCAAAGTTAAAAAATATCATACTTTATGATGTTAGTTTTAATAAAAATATAATTAAAAAGATTAAATCAAGGAAATTTCTCTGGCATTTCTTTCTTTTTGCTGTATCGGAAACGTACCGAATCGTACCGAACCGAACCGTGACACAAGTGTATCGTATCGAACCGAACCGTGAATTTTGTGAACCGTTACACCCCTAACACACACCCATCCACACACACACACACCTACACCTACACACACACCCAGACACCTACACACAGACCTACACCCACACACCCACCCACGCCCACCCACACACAAACCCACCCACATACAAACACACCTACACACACGCACACACATCCACACACCTCGGACGAGTGAATGGCAGAGTTACTTGTGCGACAAAGGGTTAATGTGAAGCCCTGCTGATATTAATGCTGATATTAATGCTGATATGCTGATATTAATGCTGATATTAATGCTGATATTAATGCTGATATTAATGCTGATATTAATGCTGATATGCTGATATTAATGCTAATATGCTGATATTAATGCTGATATTAATGCTGATATTAATGCTGATATTAATGCTGATATGCTGATATTAATGCTAATATGCTGATATGCTGATATTAATGCTAATATGCTGATATTAATGCTGATATTAATGCTGATATTAATGCTGATATGCTGATATTAATGCTAATATGCTGATATTAATGCTGATATTAATGCTGATATTAATGCTGATATTAATGCTGATATGCTGATATTAATGCTAATATGCTGATATTAATGCTGATATTAATGCTGATATTAATGCTGATATGCTGATATTAATGCTGATATTAATGCTGATATGCATGCTTTGCATGCTGATATTAATGCTGATATGCTGATATTAATGCTGATATTAATGCTGATATTAATGCTGATATGCTGATATTAATGCTAATATGCTGATATTAATGCTGATATTAATGCTGATATTAATGCTGATATGCTGATATTAATGCTGATATTAATGCTGATATGCTGATATTAATGCTGATATTAATGCTGATATGCATGCTTTGCATGCTGATATTAATGCTGATATGCTGATATTAATGCTGATATTAATGCTGATATTAATGCTGATATTAATGCTGATATTAATGCTGATATTAATGCTGATATGCATGCTATGCATGCTGATATTAATGCTGATATGAATGCTGATATTAATGCTGATATGCTGATATGAATGCTGATATTAATGCTGATATGCTGATATGAATGCTGATATGCTGATATTAATGCTGATATGAATGTGTGAGAGTGCACCTGGGTGGCGGTCGTCGAACGGGTCCGGATCCGCCTTGTGATACTCCTCCGTCTCCCGCTCCACCAGATCCGAGATCCTGCAGATCCGCACGAGCATCACCAATCACACACACATGACCACAGGCATTGAGGAACACACTCGCTTCTTCTCGATTAGTTATTCAACATTTACAAGCATATTTAACAGGTCTTCATAACATAGATAACTCGTTAAAATGCACATTAATTAGTTTACTTGACATTACCCAGAAGAAATTCATACTTCCCTGTGAACACGTCAGTCCTGGTTATACATTAATGTGTTGGGGAAGCTGCACACTACGAAACATGGCAAGTTACTCTAAAACAGTCATTAATTATTAGCTATGAATTATATCGTCAATGGTGTGATGTCTGTACTAATTACTCTAAAAGTATTACATTACATATCGGCAAATCCCTTCTAAACGCCACACCTCGGCCGGTTGAACATGGATAGAGATAGCCTCGGTAATTCTTTCAAATAAATAATATAAAACTGCATAAATTATTCTTGATCTGACCAAAGTCTTTACATTACAACATACATTTTAAGGTTAGACGTCACATTTTGATGTTAAATTTCATTGCATTTGTAATGTAACAAAATTAGTTTAAATACAATTGTGTTTCAAAACTGAAATGAAGTCTTACGGTTTGGAACGACGTGAACAAATGCAAATTAATTTATTTAAAAAAATGTTGGGGTGACCTCTAGCTTTAATTAGATATGTTTACTTTAATACATCTCTACTCTCGATGTCTCAGATGCGGTTCAGTGATCCACCGATATTGTGTTTTATTATAACCGATACTGATTATTGGCATGTTTATGTTCCATGATAAACGATACACAGAACCGATATTTATTTGTTTTATTTCTGTTTTTGACTATTATCACTTTTTTCAATACTGTAATTTCACTTTCAATTTCTAGCTTAGAACTCAGTTACATCTTTTAATTTATAACAGCAGTAGAGATATTAATAACAAAAGTCTAATATTTTCAAATGGAGAACAAATGACAATTTTTTTTTTAATAATAATAATTATTAACCCGTAATGCATCACACACGCGACATTGATCATGATGCATCACGGCTGCCGATATTAGCGTACCTTTTTGATAGATTTATAACCATGTGCGTATTGATTATCAAGGCGGATATGAAGCGCTAGTTCATTAGTTAACTGGCACTGAATTTTGGTGAATAAGATTTTGTTTTGATGCTCATATCTGTACATTAGCAGGAATAGCACAATATGGATGAGAAAGCACTATAATCAGCCTATGTGACAATAACATTTGTTTTGGTTAAAATCAACCAATAATCGTGATAATTAATCGTGATCTCAATATTGATCTTAATAACGGTGATGCTGATTTGTCCACGAGCGTGCAGCCCTACTGTAGTCTCCGTGTGTCTCACTTGGTCAGTATGTTGAGCAGTTCTCCGGATCCCGCTTGCTGTTCTCTCTCCCACTGCTCCAGGAGAGCACTGAGCTCCGCTTTAGAGTCCACCCCGCCTCCGTCACCAGACGCCATCAGCCCTGACACACACACACACACACACAGGATTGGTTACAAGGTCGTTTGTGACGTCAGAAACACCAGCGATTTCAAACCGTGTTTTTGAGACTGTCTTTGGTTCACTGCAGTTTTAAGCAGGAAATACTCAGCAATGCTGTCGACTTATGAACTTACACACGGTGTGTCTTAAAGCGTATTAAAAACACCACATAGACACATAAACAACATTAAACGCTGGATTTACACCACAGGGGGACTTTAATGGTCTATATATGGTGGGGATGCATTAACTAAACGTGCACCAACCAAATATTTGTCATAGCTTTTTAATATTTGATCATATTAAGCATTGCAAAATCCCTGCTCATGACGAGCCAATCAAACCTCCTCACTGGACTAAACTAAGCCCCGCCCCACACCTGTTCCCATTGGAGAAGCCGTTTCCCTCATACAGTCCAAACATTATCCAGACATCAGATATCATTTTTGATATGTTTTTACTAGTGTGTGCAGGACACTATAATTCATTTCTGTAAGTGAGGAGAGCAAAATAAAGTAAACTCTGACATATTATACCCAAATATTCTTCATACAGTGACTACCAGTGAAAATTTGGGACTAAACATTATTCCTCCACTTTGAGCTGATGATGTTCTGCTGAAGTGTGTTTTCTGTAACTGCTAATGCTCTTTTCACACACACACTGAACAACATGAAGCATTGCTTGGTCACTGGTTGAGCTAAACTGGTATTATCTAATTGTGTAGTTAAATTTAACAGCTGACAGATATTCAACATAATTCATGTGTGAGAGTCTAACAGAAGGACGGACAAAACCAGTCAAATATCCACTGATCTGAGAACTCTGAGTTCTGCTCATGTTTCTAAACTATAGCGAATAAACTGAGATAATGTGAGAAATGTTGAAGGAGTCTGAATAAATGTTGGTTTGACTGTAAATGAGTAAAACTTGAAACACAGAGGAGTAAATCACAGTGAGGTCATCAAGGCCAACAGCATCCTGAATGTAATAGAAGAACTGATAAGAATTATAATATTTAATCAAGAGTTTCTTAGTCAGGGTTTCCACTAATATCGCTGTGCCTGTGATAAAGCTGAACACATCAATAGATGAAAATATCAATACATGTAACGTTATTCATCACGTGTATGTGTGTGTGTGTGTGTCAGTTGAACTTGAGTCCAGCAGAAACACCTGCTATTATGAACTGAGCGCCTCTTACAGTAACGTTACATTACCAGCTCAAACACGCAGCTAGCGCTTATCCAGTGTATACATATATAAAGTATAGAAAGACATGGTGTTTACAGAGCGAGCACGCGTGTATCCCGCACACACTGATCTGACATGTGAACTGCACACAACACTGAGGTAAACAGTGTTTATAACGTGTTTCGGCGCGCGAGCACTCACCTTCAGCGCGCGCGCACACACCGCCTCAGACTCGCGAACGGCTCGCAATCGCCTCACGAACACAAGACACGCGTCACGGACTGTTATAAACACATGAATAGTGTCGCTTAAGAGCTCATGTCACTCGTGTCTGCCTTTAGCAATGTGCTGCAACTTTATGATGGCGATCTCTAAACGCGTCATCACCCGGCGACCACAGGGAGACGTCGATGACGTCAGACGCACGCTGTTTGCCACCAGGGAAGCGAGTTTGGACTTTACTATTTGTTGTCTATATTTGTTCAGTTTTTTTATACTATGTGTTGGACAATTGTCATGTTTATTATTTGTAATGTGATTGGCATTTAATTAAAAAAAAAAGAAAAAAAGAAAGAAGAGCGTTTGGACTGTATTGTGTTACAGTTATGACAATAATCATAATGATAATTGTTGTTAATGTTGTAATAAAAAAAGAAGAGAGTTTTGACTCTCTTGATAAAGAATAAAAAAAAATAAATAATAATAAAACGTGAAGTAATTCCTACATAATATAGTTTCCACTTTTACTGGAACAATTTGTGACGATATTCACTGTAAAAGTGCATGACAAATACAGCGTTTTAAGATACTGAGTAATATCTATTTAACTAGCTCCCAAATCGCTCCTTTTGTTTATGTTTTCAATTTATACGTATTCTGTAAGCCTGAGGAAGACACTGACTGCTCCATTTATTTTTTTAATGTAATAAGATACAATCTTTAAGTTTTTATGCAGCATATCGCTGTATATAAAATATATCTGTAAAAATATGTATGTCTTTATTATTCTGACAGTAACCATGCTGTTAGGCATGTTATGTTTATAACTATGTTTGCCTTATATTAATCGCAGCTTCAGAGTAGTTCCTGTCAGTCACCTGTAGTTCCCGCTGTGTCCACAGGAGGCGCGAGAGAGTGATCAGTGTGTTTTTACTCATCTCAAACACCAGGAGGCGCTGAAGAGCACATCACCTTCAGTTGTCCCGTGATGAACAGATGAAATAAACTTATTAAGGATGTCCACTCAGACTTATGGTCACCTATACTCACATAATAACCTCTCACTTCTTCTTAGTATGACCTGAACCATTTGAGGACTATCCCAGAAAAGCCCGACCCAGTGTTTTGTTATCGACAGTGCCAAACCCAGCTCTGATATTTTGCCTGTTTCTGTATTGAGTGTCCTACTGTACTGTACTGTGCTGTATCATTTATTACCTCTATGAGCGCTGATACGGTTTGACCAGACTGAAAACTGTCGAACCATTCGAGTTAAAGAACTTGTTAAGCTGATTGAAAACAAGTTTTTCAATGATCTTGTCTCTGTAGTTTCAGATTTCACACACACACACACACACACACACACACACACACAGACACACACACACACACACACACACACACACACTCTCTCTCTCTCACACTCTCTCTCACACACACACACACACACACACACACACACACACACACACACACACACACTTACTCACAGACACACACAAACTCACGCACACACTCACTCACTCACTCACTAACACACACACACACCCACTCACTCACTCTCACACATACACACACACACACACACACACACACCCACTCACTCACTCACTCACTCTTACACACACACACACACACATAATAGCGACATCTCCTGGTTTGATTAAGTATTAACATAATCTGAACGCAATCTTTACATTACTTACTTTTCAGATTTTTAAAAAAGTGATCATCTGAGTGGTCCATATTTAAAGATAATTTATTTTAAAGATCTGAGTTAAGTGATTGTTAGGCTGCACAAATTAGGTCAGTCAGAACAGGGAACACATCCTGTAACACCCGATGTAATCTTTCCATCATAAGAAGATTAGTCTACGCTAATATTAGTCTCTCTGTTTATCTCGAGGTTTACAGTACTCAGCCGGATCCAGGCCGTATCCGGATCAGATCGTGGACCTGCACCTAGACACGACCACAACACATGATGTAGTCAGCCGGATCAGGCCCGTATCCAGATCAGATGGTGGACCTGCGCCTAGACACGACCACAACACATGATGTATTTAGCCAGATCCGGGTCGTATCCAGATCAGATCGTGGACCTGCGCCTAGACACGACCACAACACATGATGTAGTCAGGCAGATCCGGGTCGTATCCAGATCAGATGGTGGACCTGTGCCTAGACACGACCACAACACATGATGTAGTCAGCCGGATCAGGCCCGTATCCAGATCAGATGGTGGACCTGCGCCTAGACACGACCACAACACATGATGTAGTCAGCCGGATCAGGCCCGTATCCAGATCAGATCGTGGACCTGCGCCTAGACACGACCACAACGCATGATGTAGTCAGCCGGATCAGGCCCGTATCCAGATCAGATCGTGGACCTGCGCCTAGACACGACCACAACACATGATGTAGTCAGCCAGATCCGGGCCGTATCCAGATCAGATCGTGGACCTGCGCCTAGACACGACCACAACACATGATGTAGTCAGCCGGATCAGGCCCGTATCCAGATCAGATCGTGGACCTGCGCCTAGACACGACCACAACACATGATGTAGTCAGCCAGATCCGGGCCGTATCCAGATCAGATGGTGGACCTGCGCCTAGACACGACCACAACGCATGATGTAGTCAGCCAGATCCGGGCCGTATCCAGATCAGATCGTGGACCTGCGCCTATACACGACCACAACGCATGATGTAGTCAGCCGGATCCGGGCCGTATCCAGATCAGATGGTGGACCTGCGCCTAGACACGACCACAACACATGATGTAGTCAGCCAGATCCGGGTCGTATCCAGATCAGATCGTGGACCTGCGCCTAGACACGACCACAACGCATGATGTAGTCAGCCAGATCCGGGCCGTATCCAGATCAGATCGTGGACCTGCGCCTAGACACGACCACAACGCATGATGTAGTCAGCCAGATCCGGGCCGTATCCAGATCAGATGGAGGACCTGCGCCTAGACACGACCACAACACACGATGTAGTCAGCCAGATCCGGGCCGTATCCAGATCAGATGGTGGACCTGCGCCTAGACACGACCACAACACATGATGTAGTCAGCCAGATCCGGGCCGTATCCAGATCAGATCGTGGACCTGCGCCTATACACGACCACAACGCATGATGTAGTCAGCCAGATCCGGGCCGTATCCAGATCAGATGGTGGACCTGCGCCTAGACACGACCACAACACATGATGTAGTCAGCCAGATCCGGGTCGTATCCAGATCAGATCGTGGACCTGCGCCTAGACACGACCACAACGCATGATGCAGTCAGCCAGATCCGGGCCGTATCCAGATCAGATGGTGGACCTGCGCCTAGACACGACCACAACGCATGATGTAGTCAGCCAGATCCGGGTCGTATCCAGATCAGATCGTGGACCTGCGCCTAGACACGACCACAACGCATGATGTAGTCAGCCAGATCCGGGCCGTATCCAGATCAGATGGTGGACCTGCGCCTAGACACGACCACAACACATGATGTAGTCAGCCAGATCCGGGTCGTATCCAGATCAGATCGTGGACCTGCGCCTAGACACGACCACAACGCATGATGTAGTCAGCCAGATCCGGGCCGTATCCAGATCAGATCGTGGACCTGCGCCTAGACACGACCACAACGCATGATGTAGTCAGCCAGATCCGGGTCGTATCCAGATCAGATCGTGGACCTGCGCCTAGACACGACCACAACGCATGATGTAGTCAGCCAGATCCGGGCCGTATCCAGATCAGATCGTGGACCTGCGCCTAGACACGACCACAACGCATGATGTAGTCAGCCAGATCCGGGTCGTATCCAGATCAGATCGTGGACCTGCGCCTAGACACGACCACAACGCATGATGCAGTCAGCCAGATCCGGGCCGTATCCAGATCAGATGGTGGACCTGCGCCTAGACACGACCACAACGCATGATGTAGTCAGCCAGATCCGGGTCGTATCCAGATCAGATCGTGGACCTGCGCCTAGACACGACCACAACACATGATGTAGTCAGCCGGATCCGGGTCGTATCCAGATCAGATCGTGGACCTGCGCCTAGACACGACCACAACACATGATGTAGTCAGCCGGATCCGGGCCGTATCCAGATCAGATCGTGGACCTGCGCCTAGACACGACCACAACGCATGATGTAGTCAGCCAGATCCGGGCCGTATCCAGATCAGATGGTGGACCTGCGCCAAGAGACAACCACAACACATGATGTAGTCAGCCAGATCCGGGCCGTATCCAGATCAGATCGTGGACCTGCGCCTAGACACGACCACAACGCATGATGTAGTCAGCCAGATCCGGGCCGTATCCAGATCAGATGGTGGACCTGCGCCTAGACACGACCACAACGCATGATGTAGTCAGCCAGATCCGGGTCGTATCCAGATCAGATCGTGGACCTGCGCCTAGACACGACCACAACACATGATGTAGTCAGCCGGATCCGGGTCGTATCCAGATCAGATCGTGGACCTGCGCCTAGACACGACCACAACACATGATGTAGTCAGCCGGATCCGGGTCGTATCCAGATCAGATCGTGGACCTGCGCCTAGACACGACCACAACACATGATGTAGTCAGCCGGATCCGGGTCGTATCCAGATCAGATCGTGGACCTGCGCCTAGACACGACCACAACACATGATGTAGTCAGCCAGATCCGGGTCGTATCCAGATCAGATCGTGGACCTGCGCCTAGACACGACCACAACACATGATGTAGTCAGCCGGATCCGGGTCGTATCCAGATCAGATCGTGGACCTGCGCCTAGACACGACCACAACACATGATGTAGTCAGCCGGATCCGGGTCGTATCCAGATCAGATCGTGGACCTGCGCCTAGACACGACCACAACGCATGATGTAGTCAGCCAGATCCGGGTCGTATCCAGATCAGATCGTGGACCTGCGCCTAGACACGACCACAACACATGATGTAGTCAGCCGGATCCGGGTCGTATCCAGATCAGATCGTGGACCTGCGCCTAGACACGACCACAACACATGATGTAGTCAGCCAGATCCGGGCCGTATCCAGATCAGATGGAGGACCTGCGCCTAGACACGACCACAACACATGATGTAGTCAGCCAGATCCGGGTCGTATCCAGATCAGATCGTGGACCTGCGCCTAGACACGACCACAACACAGGATGTAGTCAGCCAGATCCGGGTCGTATCCAGATCAGATCGTGGACCTGCGCCTAGACACGACCACAACACATGATGTAGTCAGCCAGATCCGGGTCGTATCCAGATCAGATCGTGGACCTGCGCCTAGACACGACCACAACACATGATGTAGTCAGCCAGATCCGGGCCGTATCCAGATCAGATGGAGGACCTGCGCCTAGACACGACCACAACACACGATGTAGTCAGCCAGATCCGGGCCGTATCCAGATCAGATGGAGGACCTGCGCCTAGACACGACCACAACACATGATGTAGTCAGCTGGATCCGGGTCGTATCCAGATCAGATCGTGGACCTGCGCCTAGACACGACCACAAAACATGATGTAGTCAGCAAGATCCGGGTCATATTCAATTCAATTCAATTCAAATTTATTTGTATAGCGCTTTTCACAATACATATTGTTTCAAAGCAGCTTTACAGAAAGTGCATTTCAGAAATGTACATAGAATAATATAGTTAGTTAATCATCATGTATTAATTTAGGGCATAACATATCGCCGGCGTTGAGTCGTCTCTTCACAGGCGTCGAGTCGTCTCTTCATAGGCGTCGAGTCGTCTCATCGCAGGTGTTGGAGCGTCTGAAGTCTCCGTGAGAGGCTGGATACAAACTGGAGCTGACGAACGCTATTTACCTCGGGACTAGCGTCCCGAGATAACAGCAGAAAAGCAGATGGGAAATAATTAGCGTAGCTGCTGTTCATAATATTAATGCAGTCGATCTGATTCAACAGTGGTATAAAAGGTAAGCTTTATGTGAATGCTTGGCTGAAGAGATGCGTCTTTAATCTAGTTTTGAACTGGGAGAGCGAGTCTGAGCCACGAACAGTATCAGGAAGGCTATTCCAGAGTTTAGGAGCTAAATGTGAGAACGCCCTCCCTCCTTTAGTGGACTTAGATATCCTAGGAATGACCAGAAGCCTCGAATTTCGGGATCTTAAAGAACGCGATGGATTGTAGGGCGATAGAAGGTCCATTAAATACACAGGAGCTAAACCATTTAGGGCTTTATAGGTCAGTAGTAGTACTTTGTAATTGATACGGAACTTGATAGGTAACCAGTGCAGAGATGATAGAATCGGTGTTATATGATCATATTTTCTTGACCTAGTAAGAACTCTAGCGGCTGCATTTTGGACTAACTGTAGCTTGTTTATTGAAGATGCAGGACAACCAGCTAATAAAGCATTACAATAATCTAGTCTCGAGGTCATGAATGCATGAACTAACTTTTCTGCATCAGAAACAGATAGCATGTTACGTAATTTAGCAATGTTTCTAAGGTGGAAAAAGGCTGTTCTTGTAACATACGAAATATGATTTTCGAAAGACAAGTTGCGGTCTAGTATAACACCCAGGTCTTTTACTGTAGTCGATAAGGTAACAGGACATCCTTCTATATTAAAGTTGTATTGTAAGAGATTTTGTGGGTAGTTTTTTGGACCAATAAGTAATACCTCAGTTTTATCTGGATTTAGTAGCAGGAAATTACATGTCATCCAGCATTTTATATCTTTAAGACATTCTGTCAATTTAGATAAGTTAGTGTATTCATCTGGTCGTGATGAAATATATAATTGAGTGTCATCAGCATAGCAGTGGAAATTAATTCCATGTTTTCTTATAATATTACCAAGTGGCAGCATATATATTGAGAATAGCAGAGGGCCTAACACCGATCCTTGCGGCACTCCATAGTCTACTGACGTTATCTTCGATTTTTCCCCATTTAAACAGACAAAATGGTAACGGTCCGATAAGTACGATCTGAACCAGCTTAATGCCTGTCCCTGAACACCAGTGTAGTTTTGTAGTCGATCCAGGAGTATTTTATGATCTATAGTGTCGAACGCAGCGCTAAGATCGAGTAGAACTAGTATTGAGATACAGCCTTGGTCAGAAGCTAAAAGTAAATCATTTGTAATTTTAACTAGCGCAGTTTCTGTGCTATGATGCGGTCTGAATCCTGACTGAATTTTTTCAAATATCTCATTTTCTTGCAAGAAAGAACACAATTGAGCGGACACAATTTTTTCTAGTATTTTAGACATAAATGGAAGATTTGAAATGGGTCTGTAATTTGCTAAGTTATTTTGATCTAATTGCGGTTTCTTAATAAGAGGTTTTATTACTGCCAGCTTGAATATTTTTGGAACATGACCTAAAAATAAAGACGAGTTAATAATATTAAGAAGAGGCTCTTCCACTACAGGTAACACTTCTTTCAGAAGTTTAGTGGGTATTGGATCTAATAAACATGTTGTTGGTTTAGATGCAATGATAAGTTTATTTAGCTCTTCCTGTCCTACAGTTGTAAAGCGGTGTAGTTGTTCTTGAGGGACGATAATTGAGGCTGAATCACAAGACACCATAGAGGATTGTACATTTACAATTGTATTTCGGATGCTTTCTATTTTCTCATTGAAGTAATTCATAAAATCATTACAACTATACTGTAACGGAATATTTTGCTCTGGTGATGTCTGTTTATTTGTTAGTCTAGCCACGGTGTTAAATAAAAACCTTGGATTATTTTGGTTATTTTCTATTAGTTTGCGGAGATGCTCTGCCCTGGCTGCTTTTAGAGCCTTTTTATAACGTGACACACTGTCTTTCCACGCGATTCTAAAGACCTCTAAATTATATCCAGATCAGATCGTGGACCTGCGCCTATACACGACCACAACGCATGATGTAGTCAGCCAGATCCGGGCCGTATCCAGATCAGATGGAGGACCTGCGCCTATACACGACCACAACACATGATGTAGTCAGCCGGATCCAGGTCGTATCCAGATCAGATCGTGGACCTGCGCCTAGACACGACCACAACACATGATGTAGTCAGCCAGAACCGGGTCGTATCCAGATCAGATCGTGGACCTGCGCCAAGACACGACGACAACACATGATGTAGTCAGCCAGATCCGGGTCGTATCCAGATCAGATCGTGGACCTGCGCCTAGACACGACCACAACACATGATGTAGTCAGCCAGATCCGGGCAGTATCCAGATCAGATGGAGGACCTGCGCCTATACACGACCACAACGCATGATGTAGTCAGCCAGATCCGGGTCGTATCCAGATCAGATGGAGGACCTGCGCCTATACACGACCACAACGCATGATGTAGTCAGCCAGATCCGGGCCGTATCCAGATCAGATGGAGGACCTGCGCCTATACACGACCACAACGCATGATGTAGTCAGCCAGATCCGGGTCGTATCCAGATCAGATGGTGGACCTGCGCCTATACACGACCACAACACATGATGTAGTCAGCCAGATCCGGGTCGTATCCAGATCAGATGGAGGACCTGCGCCTATACACGACCACAACACATGATGTAGTCAGCCAGATCCGGGTCGTATCCAGATCAGATCGTGGACCTGCGCCTATACACGACCACAACACATGATGTAGTCAGCCAGATCCGGGTCGTATCCAGATCAGATGGTGGACCTGCGCCTAGACACGACCACAACGCATGATGTATTCAGCCAGATCCGGGTCGTATCCAGATCAGATGGTGGACCTGCGCCTAGACACGACCACAACACATGATGTAGTCAGCCGGATCCGGCCCGTATCCAGATCAGATGGTGGACCTTCGCCTAGAAACACGACCACAACACATGATGTAGTCAGCCGGATCCGGCCCGTATCAAGATCAGATGGTGGGCCTGTGCCTAGACACGACCACAACACATGATGTAGTCAGCCAGATCCGGGTCGTATCCAGATCAGATCGTGGACCTGCGCCTAGACACGACCACAACAGATGATGTAGTCAGCCGGATCAGGCCCGTATCCAGATCAGATGGTGGACCTGCGCCTAGACACGACCACAACACATGATGTATTTAGCCAGATCCGGGTCGTATCCATATCAGATCGTGGACCTGCGCCTAGACACGACCACAACACATGATGTAGTCAGGCAGATCTGGGTCGTATCCAGATCAGATGGTGGACCTGTGCCTAGACATGACCACAACACATGATGTAGTCAGCCGGATCCGGGTCGTATCCAGATCAGTTCGTGGACCTGCACCTAGACACGACCACAACACATGATGTAGTCAGCCAGATCCGGGTCGTATCCAGGTCAGATGGTGGACCTGTGCCTAGACACGACCACAACACATGATGTAGTCAGCCGGATCCGGCCCGTATCCAGATCAGATGGTGGACCTGCACCTAGACACGACCACAACGCATGATGTAGTCAGCCAGATCCGGGTCGTATCCAGATCAGATCGTGGACCTGTGCCTAGACACGACCACAACACATGATGTAGTCAGCCAGATCCGGGCCGTATCCAGATCAGATGGTGGACCTGCGCCTAGACACGACCACAACGCATGATGTAGTCAGCCAGATCCGGGTCGTATCCAGATCAGATCGTGGACCTGCGCCTAGACACGACCACAACACATGATGTAGTCAGCCGGATCCGGGTCGTATCCAGATCAGATCGTGGACCTGCGCCTAGACACGACCGCAACACATGATGTAGTCAGCCGGATCCGGGTCGTATCCAGATCAGATCGTGGACCTGCGCCTAGACACGACCACAACACATGATGTAGTCAGCCGGATCCGGGTCGTATCCAGATCAGATCGTGGACCTGCGCCTAGACACGACCACAACACATGATGTAGTCAGCCGGATCCGGGTCGTATCCAGATCAGATCGTGGACCTGCGCCTAGACACGACCACAACGCATGATGTAGTCAGCCAGATCCGGGTCGTATCCAGATCAGATCGTGGACCTGCGCCTAGACATGACCACAACACATGATGTAGTCAGCCGGATCCGGGTCGTATCCAGATCAGATCGTGGACCTGCGCCTAGACACGACCACAACACATGATGTAGTCAGCCAGATCCGGGCCGTATCCAGATCAGATGGAGGACCTGCGCCTAGACACGACCACAACACATGATGTAGTCAGCTGGATCCGGGTCGTATCCAGATCAGATCGTGGACCTGCGCCTAGACACGACCACAACGCAGGATGTAGTCAGCCAGATCCGGGTCGTTTCCAGATCAGATCGTGGACCTGCGCCTAGACACGACCACAACACATGATGTAGTCAGCCAGATCCGGGTCGTATCCAGATCAGATCGTGGACCTGCGCCTAGACACGACCACAACACACGATGTAGTCAGCCGGATCCGGGCCGGATCCAGATCAGATGGAGGACCTGCGCCTAGACACGACCACAACACATGATGTAGTCAGCTGGATCCGGGTCGTATCCAGATCAGATCGTGGACCTGCGCCTAGACACGACCACAAAACATGATGTAGTCAGCAAGATCCGGGTCATATCCAGATCAGATCCTGGACCTGCGCCTATACACGACCACAACGCATGATGTAGTCAGCCAGATCCGGGCCGTATCCAGATCAGATGGAGGACCTGCGCCTATACACGACCACAACACATGATGTAGTCAGCCGGATCCAGGTCGTATCCAGATCAGATCGTGGACCTGCGCCTAGACACGACCACAACACATGATGTAGTCAGCCAGAACCGGGTCGTATCCAGATCAGATCGTGGACCTGCGCCAAGACACGACGACAACACATGATGTAGTCAGCCAGATCCGGGTCGTATCCAGATCAGATCGTGGACCTGCGCCTATACACGACCACAACACATGATGTAGTCAGCCAGATCCGGGTCGTATCCAGATCAGATCGTGGACCTGCGCCTATACACGACCACAACACATGATGTAGTCAGCCAGATCCGGGCCGTATCCAGATCAGATGGTGGACCTGCGCCTAGACACGACCACAACACATGATGTAGTCAGCCAGATCCGGGTCGTATCCAGATCAGATGGTGGACCTGCGCCTAGACACGACCACAGCGCATGATGTAGTCAGCCAGATCAGGGTCGTATCCAGATCAGATGGAGGACCTGCGCCTATACACGACCACAACGCATGATGTAGTCAGCCAGATCCGGGTCGTATCCAGATCAGATCGTGGACCTGCGCCTATACACGACCACAAAACATGATGTAGTCAGCCAGATCCGGGTCGTATCCAGATCAGATCGTGGAACTGCGCCTAAGACACAACCACAACACATGATGTAGTCAGCCAGATCCGGGTTGTATCCAGATCAGATCGTGGACCTGCGCCTAGACATGACCACAACACATGATGTAGTCAGCCAGATCCGGGCAGTATCCAGATCAGATGGAGGACCTGCGCCTAGACATGACCACAACACATGATGTAGTCAGCCAGATCCGGGCAGTATCCAGATCAGATGGAGGACCTGTGCCTAGATACGACCACAACACATGATGTAGTCAGCCAGATCCGGGTCGTATCCAGATCAGATCGTGGACCTGCTTCTAGACACGACCACAACGCATGATGTAGTCAGCCAGATCCGTGCCGTATCCAGATCAGATGGAGGACCTGTGCCTATACACGACCACAACGCATGATGTAGTCAGCCAGATCCGGGTCGTATCCAGATCAGATCGTGGACCTGCTTCTAGACACGACCACAACGCATGATGTAGTCAGCCAGATCCGTGCCGTATCCAGATCAGATGGAGGACCTGCGCCTAGATACGACCACAACACATGATGTAGTCAGCCAGATCCGGGTCGTATCCAGATCAGATCGTGGACCTGCGCCTTGACACGACCACGACACATGATGTAGTCAGCCAGATCCGGGTCGTATCCAGATCAGATGGAGGACCTGCGCCTTGACACCACCACAACACATGATGTAGTCAGCCAGATCCGGGTCGTATCCAGATCAAATGGAGGACCTGCGCCTATACACGACCACAACGCATGATGTAGTCAGCCAGATCCGGGTCGTATCCAGATCAGATGGAGGACCTGCGCCTATACACGACCACAACGCATGATGTAGTCAGCCAGATCCGGGTCGTATCCAGATCAGATGGTGGACCTGCGCCTATACACAACCACAACACATGATGTAGTCAGCCAGATCCGGGTCGTATCCAGATCAGATGGAGGACCTGCGCCTATACACGACCACAACACATGATGTAGTCAGCCAGATCCGGGTCGTATCCAGATCAGATCGTGGACCTGCGCCTATACACGACCACAACACATGATGTAGTCAGCCAGATCCGGGCCGTATCCAGATCAGATGGAGTACCTGCGCCTATACACGACCACAACGCATGATGTAGTCAGCCAGATCCGGGTCGTATCCAGATCAGATGGTGGACCTGCGCCTATACATGACCAAAACGCATGATGTAGTCAGCCAGATCCGGGTCGTATCCAGATCAGATCGTGGACCTGCGCATAGACACGACCACAACACATGATGTAGTCAGCCAGATCCGGGTCGTATCCAGATCAGATGGAGGACCTGCGCCTATACATGACCACAACGCATGATGTAGTCAGCCAGATCCGGGCCGTATCCAGATCAGATGGAGGACCTGCGCCTATACACGACCACAACGCATGATGTAGTCAGCCAGATCCGGGTCGTATCCAGATCACATCGTGGACCTGCGCCTAGACACGACCACAACGCATGATGTAGTCAGCCAGATCCGGGTCGTATCCAGATCAGATGGAGGACCTGCGCCTATACACGACCACAACGCATGATGTAGTCAGCCAGATCCGGGCCGTATCCAGATCAGATGGAGGACCTGCGCCTATACACGACCACAACGCATGATGTAGTCAGCCAGATCCGGGCCGTATCCAGATCAGATGGAGGACCTGCGCCTATACACGACCACAACGCATGATGTAGTCAGCCAGATCCGGGTCGTATCCAGATCAGATGGAGGACCTGCGCCAAGACACGACCACAACGCATGATGTAGTCAGCCAGATCCGGGCCATATCCAGATCAGATCGTGGACCTCCGCCTATACACGACCACAACACATGATGTAGTCAGCCGGATCCGGGCCATATCCAGAACAGATGGTGGACTTGCGCGAAGACACGACCACAACGCATGATGTAGTCAGCCAGATCCAGGCCGTATCCAGATCAGATGGTGGACCTGCGCCTAGACACGACCACAACACATGATGTAGTCAGCCGGATCCGGGCCGTATCCAGATCAGATGGTGGACCTGCGCCTATACACGACCACAACGCATGATGTAGTCAGCCAGATCCGGGTCGTATCCAGATCAGATCGTGGACCTGCGCCTAGACACGACCACAACGCATGATGTAGTCAGCCAGATCCGGGTCGTATCCAGATCAGATGGAGGACCTGCGCCTATACACGACCACAACGCATGATGTAGTCAGCCAGATCCGGGCCGTATCCAGATCAGATGGAGGACCTGCGCCTATACACGACCACAACGCATGATGTAGTCAGCCAGATCCGGGCCGTATCCAGATCAGATGGAGGACCTGCGCCTATACACGACCACAACACATGATGTAGTCAGCCAGATCCGGGCCGTATCCAGATCAGATGGTGGACCTGCGCCTTGACACGACCACAACACATGATGTAGTCAGCCAGATCCGGGTCGTATCCAGATCAGATGGAGGACCTGCGCCTATACACGACCACAACGCATGATGTAGTCAGCCAGATCCGGGTTGTATCCAGATCAGATGGAGGACCTGCGCCTAGACACGAACACAACACATGATGTAGTCAGCCAGATCCGGGTCGTATCCAGATCAGATGGAGGACCTGCGCCTAGACACGACCACAACGCATGATGTAGTCAGCCAGATCCGGGCCATATCCAGATCAGATCGTGGACCTCCGCCTATACACGACTGAAGACTGAAAAAAATATTGTTTAATGTTATTTTATTTTTATTTTATTATTTTTCTTTATTCATTTTAATAATAATTTCATAATGTTTTTTATGAAGTCAGACAGTACATGTGTGCTGAGTAGAGAGCTGCTTGAGTTATATTTTGCTTAGGGGTACTATGTCTGCAATGCAATGTCACGGGGACAGTTGGCATGTTCTTTGCAGGGAAAGGAATGTTTCCACTGATGCAAATGTACCACTAATGTAAACAACAAGGATAGTTCTTAATATGGAAGTGGATTGTGCCATGTTTAAGCATGACGTGTACATATGACATACGTTCTAATTTTAAGAAGCTCAAAGCAACATGTTTTGTTACCTTACAAGGAAGCTGTAAGACTCTTTGTGATGTATAAAAGCTCAATCTTACTGTACCACCACAGAGAAACATAAAGGCATGAGGTGGTGAGAGGAAGGAGGAAACTTAGAGATGATGGGGTGAGAAGATAGACAAATGGGGAACAGAGAAATCTAGAATGAAGACCTCCTCTCATGTAGCCTTATTGTTATATGCCTGTTTCTCTCTGTCTGACATGACACACATTTAAATAATAAATCTATTGGCAAAAGTAACTGGTGTAGCTTCCGTGATTCAACAATAACGGGGGAAGCATGATTTTCAAGTCTACATTTGGCGTCACGAACAGGATTGCATCTTCAGGCATTTGTGACCCGTCACGGAAACCAGGGACACAAGTCGGCAGCACAACTTGCGAGCAAAATGAGAAAGAAGCGTTTTTTTCCAAAATTGGTGATTTCCGCTTTTTTGCAGAATCTGTTAGTTGAGATCATGAAGAAGCCTCTCCATGTTTGAGATAACAGTTTTGGTATATTTAAAAGCGTACATTTTGAGGTTGAAATCGGCTTGTTTTTCGGAGATTCTAGCATGCAGTAGGGGCGTGTCATTGTCTGTGTGTATTTCCATACTGAATAGCCGCCGGCGCTTTTGCCCCCGCCCCCCAACAGCGTGGCTACTTATTATGCAGCGCTCTGGCCGGCTCTATCTGATATCAAAATTCAATGAAGATCGATGGCGCAAAGATTGTCGCAGACGAGCTGAACCGTGGCAGTTACACCGAAAATGTTTTCGCCGCACTTTGTGGGCTCGGGAAACTGAACCAGAGGTATGGGCGCGGCGCGCGCGCCCTCGGTGCTTGAATACGGCGGCTCGGCTCGCTGACAGCGGTGGCTAACTGTTTCATATGTGACGTCCCGATTGCTTTGAATGGGGAACGTTTTGTGAACAGGGAACAGACTTAATGGACTGGCAACAATCTCCATAGAACATGAACTGGCACAGAGAATCGAAATAGAGGATGCAGTTAAGACCTTTGCTGCGATGAAGGCCTGCCGTGCGCGTTTCTGAAACGTAAGTTAAGCTTTATTTGCTCCTTAGTCGTTATGTAAGATGCTGAACCTGCTGATGATATAATGTGCTTGCGGACATTTAATTTGTGTGTGTATACGCACATAAGAAAGTGGTGTAAAGAGATTTGCAACAGTAATCTGAGGAGGAAATATGATTATTTGGAAAATTCCTGTCATGACTGCTTAAAGAAAAATGCCAGCAGGCATTTACCTCCTGCATAAACTTTAATATTGTTGACATTTTGGGCACACGCGCGTTGCGCACTATTTGCGTTATATGTAGGCCTATGGCTTATTGGTCTTTGTGTGTTGTTGCTGGTTTTGCGTTATATGTATATGGCATATTGGTCTTTGTGTGTTGTTGCTGGTAAACGTTGCAAATAGAGGGGCAGCACAATTGTTTTTCGCCTAGAGCGGCAGAAGTGCATTCGCCGGTCCTGGGGGTGAGTTTGCATTAAACATTAAAGTTTGTCGTTTTGTTTTAATTCTAAGAACACGTACATGTTATCTCATGTTTAGTCTGTTTAGACCTTCCCATACCTACCTATTGTTATTAGCTAGCTCAGGAAAGAAAAAAAAGCTGTAAAGCACAGGGGGAGCTTTACAGGGGGTATGGCTTATCTAAATGAGATGTAAATGAGCCCTATTGTCACTCCCAGCAGGAGAGAGAGGTGAGAATGCACAATCTTTTGAGGCCGTTTTCTCCCATTTTAGCTTTTTTGAGTTCCTACCTTCAAATGGCCACAACTTCTCCAAATATTATCAGATTTCCACGTGTTACACATCGTTGGAAAGCTTGGAGACTACACTTTCAGAATCTATGAATAACTCAAAATGCCGAAGAACCGACTTGTGTCCCTAGTTTCCGTGATCGGTCACATTTGTCTCAATCATTCAAGGTAAGACTTTTTCTATTCTAAAAATAATTCTAAGTCTGCCTGATGATTGGACATTGACTGAAACTGCTTAAAAGAACTGTGTTATTTAAAGTACCAGTTGTGTTGCCAATGAATATATGTGTCAGAAAAAAAAAAAAGGAAAAATTTAAATAATTATAATTTGATGTGGCTTATTTGAGTTGCTCTGGTCAGTAAACCTCTGAATACTGAATGATGCTGGGGAAGTCTTTTTCATTTTTGAAAAAAACTTTAGAAAGTGGATCTTTTTTTTAGAAAAAAGACCATCTTAGTCAAATTTTGGAAAAAGCTGTAAGGCGATTTAGCAATTAGCTTGTAAGGTGGTTGGAATATTGGGAAACTGCGATAAAGGGCAGATTTATCTCTAAAATATATCCAATACACGAAGAATCGTTTCAGAAGAAGACGAGGATAGTTTGACAAGCAGTGATTTATAGCGGTTTACAGTGGCGGGTCTGTGCTTGAAGTTAGTACAGTTACAAATAAACCCTAAAACGTAAATACGCAGAGGATTGAACCCTTAGAAGAAGGGTATCAATGGAATAGAAGCTAAAATTGCATGCATTCTGATTTTGACAAGAAAGCTGTTCAGTGTTTGGAGGAAAAGACTGATCTTAGAGCAACTTTAAAATACATATATATATATATATATATAAATTGATCTGAGTTAAGACAAACAAAAAAAGGAAAACAGAAATTATTAGAGTTGTTTTTTGTTTTGTTTCCCCAACCCCTTCTTTGTTCTTTGAGAAATTAGAGCAGGTGGAGGGAGAAAAAGCAGAGTGAGGGAAGCAGAGAGCCCCTCCCTTTGGAATTCACTCCCCACACACACTCACTCACAAAAATAGCCCTGCTGTTTGAGCACACAGACACAGAGTGACAAATTATTTTCAATGGCAGAAAGTGGATTTAACAGCAGAACAATATCTGCTTGGTACTTAGAAAGAAAACAGAAAAAGCAAGCTAAGTTTTTGAAAAAAGGACTGGACATTAACACATCTCTTGATGTACAGTTAAGCTGGCTTGAGTCTCAGAAGGACTCTATCAAGTCAAAAGTATTTCCAATCCTCGCCGCACATTGGATTTTGAAACAAGGTGGAATTTGTTGCGGTTTCAATGGGTGCCCAGTCCCACTTGTTGAAGCAATGAAGCCTCAAATTGAAGCATATAACAAACTGAACAAAATTATGTCTATTAAATGTTCAGATGGAGAAAATACAACCAATGACGATTCATTTGATCCAGATTGGACAAATATAATAACTGAAGCTGAAAAGAAATATTCACAAGCACCAGTGAAATCTGCAACAACTGTAACGCCTCCTCCTTACAACCCAAGTTATCCAATTTTGCCTGAACAATATACAAATTCATCTAAACCTCTGACACAGCCTCAAGCTTTGAGATCAACTGGAGGCCCAGTTGACAAAATGTATATTGCATCTGCACAAGCAGCTCCGGTAATAACAAGATCTAAAACAGTTCAGCCAAACAGAGACATGCTGCGATGTACACCAGCTCGGAATTATGATTCTGACTGGGGTGATGAGACAAGAGATGACGACATGATCACAATTGACAAGATCGGTCCTGAATTTTCTTCACCTGTAATTAAAAGGGAAGGATCTGAAATGATGACAGAAGAGAGACCATTCACACCAGGAGAACGTCAAGCCATTCTCACAGCCTTGCCTCCTCTGAAGAGACAAGATCCAAACACAGAGTTTTGGCGAGAATTAGACTCATTGATTGAAGCACATCAAATGTCATTAAGAGACATACACACCATTGTGAAAGCTAAAATCCCAAGAGACAGATGGGAACGCTTGCCAGCTTCGATAACAACCGCCCAATGGATAGATTTGTGGGTTGATAGCCAGGGACGACCCCTGGGTCTTTGGCAAGCATTAGATGTGTTCCGAAAAGAAATCCAGGAAATCTTGGGCAGTGGTAAAATTCCTTTCACATTAGTGACATTGATTAAGCAAAAGGATGATGAATCTCCAGATGAATATGCTCTACGTAAGTGGAATGCTTATGAGAGATGGGCTCTTTGTGCCAAGAAACAACCTGACAGAGATGATGTACAGTTCACTGACACACTTGTGGATGGACTTAGCGCAAAATACCAACAAGCCTTATCACTTGGAGTCAACCCAGGTGAGACATTTGACCAAATTATGCAATGGGCTGGCCGCTTAGAGATGGCTATGAGATCAAATAAAGAAGAAGGAAACAAGCCATATCGAAGAGGAGTGGCAACAGCTCAATACAACAAGGACACAAAGAATAGGGTGATTTTCTGCAGCAACTGTGGAAAGCGTGGACACTCCAACATAGATTGTTGGGCTAAAGGAGGTGGAGCAGAAGGTCAAGGTCCATCATTTAGACAGGTCAGTGCAAAAAACCATAATGAAACCCCTCAAGGGAAGACATGGACTGAAGCACAAGTCCGTCAGCTCATTGAGGGAATTATGCGTCCGCAATAGGAATCAGCGGCCCCCTGTATTAGTAAGAAAAGAGACAATCGCCTTTTCGTCAATGCATTAATAGGGGGCCACCCATGTGACATCCTTGTTGACACAGGAGCAGCCATTTCAATAACAGATCTGAATCTACCTACAACAGATGAAACTATGGAAGTTGAAGGAGTTGGAGGAGGTATCACAAAATTTCGCAAAAGTATTCAAGTTCCACTGCAAATACATGAAGATGAAGTCTTATGGACATCTTTCTGGGTTGGGCCGAATTCACAAGGAAGCCTTATTGGCATGGACATTCTTCCATTGTTGAACATGATCATATTCACTGACAGTCGTCAAATCGCTACAACTGCTGGGATAATACCACACGAAGATCGCACATGTAATCTAAGGTCTGTTGGTACAGCAAAACCAATTATCAGAAACTGGAAAAAAGACGGTGTGTGGGGTCTTCTGTGCAGTTTATATCCGGATGTTTGGGCTAAACACAAATTGGATTGTGGCAAAGCCAACATTGATCCCATTGTTATTGAGGGACCGATACATGCCCCTCATAAACAATACCCCATCCGACCTGAAGCAAGACGAGCCGTGGAGGAGATAGTGGCAGACTTGGAAGCTGAAGGAATCATCAGACAAACTTCATCTACCACTAATAGTCCTGTCTGGCCTGTCAAGAAATCTGATAACTCATGGCGATTAACCATTGATTACACAAGACTTAACAGTGTAACACCAAAACCGCATCCTATTGTGGCCAATCCTGCCACCATTCTGAATGATATTCCAGGAAATGCTAACATTTTTACGGTACTGGATGTACTGTCGGCTTTCTGGTCTATACCTATAGACAAAAGATCTCAAGAGAAATTAGCCTTCACAGTGGGCGCAAAACAGTATGTTTGGAACAGACTCCCACAAGGTCTTAATCTTTCTCCTGTTGTATTTCATAGAGCTTTGGACCAGTTCTTAACGGAGCAAAAAGCTGAAATTGAGAAATCAGGAAGTGTCTGCCTCCAATATGTTGATGACTTGTTAATTGCAAGCCCAGATGAAAACAGCCATGTATTTGCTCTGAATGTTGTCCTACAAGCCCTTAGGAAAGGGGGATTCAAAGTTAACCCCGACAAAGCACAGCTGGCCAAATCGAAGGTTATCTATTTGGGCCAAGAAATATCTGTGGAGGGAAGGAGAATGACAACAGAGCGTGTAGAGGCATTACGACAACTTCCAAAACCTCTAACAGTTACAGGAATGCGGAAGGTGATGGGACTTTTCAACTATTGTCGTCAGTATATACCTGATTTTGCTAGCATCACCAGCCCCCTCATCGACCTGTACAAGGGAGGAAAGCCTGGAGTGGAACAGATAAATTGGACACCGGAAGCTGAGGAAGCGTTTACTTCTATGAAAGAAAAACTGACTTCAGCCCCAGCTTTGGGACTTCCTGACGGACGGTTGCATTTTCATTTGTGGACCAGGGTAGGAGATGAGACATATTCAGCAGTACTGTGTCAAAAACCAGGTGATCGATACAGACCAGTTGGATACTTTTCCACAAAGATTCCTGTCACTATGATTGGGCAACCACGATGTATACAAGCCCTCGATGGTGCCACATGGGCAGTGGATGCTGTTGAGAATCTGATAGGAGCACAAATTATAATATTGCACACTCCACACAGTATAGTGACACTGTTGAACAACACGAACATCAAAACCATAACTGATGCAAGAAGAGCAAAATGGGAAGCAACTTTGTTGAACAAGGATTTAAGAGTGGAAATCATCAGGGACACGTCTCTTAACCCTGCAACAATGATGCTGGAACCACATGAGGGAATACCACATGAGTGTGAAAAACAAGTAGAAGAAGATAGTCTTGGTCCAGTTAATCCAATCCCTCTTGAAAACCCAGACAAAGAGTTATGGGTTGATGGATCCAGTTATTATGTTGATGGAAAACGACATACTGGATGGGCTGTAGTGAAAGGAGATGGAACTGTTGTAAAGAAAGGAGCCCTTTCTGGGAAATTTTCAGCGCAAGTAGCTGAACTTATAGCACTTACAGAAGCCTTTGAACTATCAGAAGGAGATCGAGTCAACATCTATACAGATAGTCGTTATGCTTTTGGCGTGGTCCATGACTACCTGGCTCTGTGGAAAAGACGTGGACTTATCACTAGCAGTGGGAGCGAAATACAACATGCTTCCATAATTCGTCGTTTGATTACAGCATGTTACTTACCCCGAGAAGCATCCGTGATCAAAGTAAAATCACATCAATCTGACAAGTCCAAAGAAAGTCAAGGAAACACGGCAGCAGATGCAGCAGCTAGAGAAGCAGCTCTACTTCCTCTTACTCCTGTTACCTTGGTAAAGGAAAACAGCAAGGATAATCCTGAGCTCCATCTTCTGTCATATCAACTGGAGACAGATGAAGAGAAAAAACAATGGATAAAAGCGGAAGCGAAAGAGGATGATCAAGGTATCTGGAGAATTCCAACAGGACAAGTGGTGATGCCTATCGGAACAAGAAGAGAACTAATGCAGCTGTATCATGGAAAGGTACATGCTGGAGCAAAAGCAATGAAATCTCAAATCAGTGAGACTTGGTGGTGGCCAAGAATGATGAGAGACATTGATGATTACTGTAGGAGATGCTTGATATGCCTCAAAGCAAATGTGGGAAAATCTGTAAAGGTGCGAATGTCACATGCACCCAGACCAACAGGTCCATGGACACACCTCCAAATTGATTTCACAGGACCTTTATCACCCAGTGGAGGGTATCAATACATACTTGTAATCATAGACAGATTTACTAGATGGGTGGAAGCATTCCCTACAAAAACTTGCACTGCTGAAGCGACAGCACGAGTAATGGTGGAAGAAGTTTTTCCTCGCTGGGGTCTTCCATATGAACTTGATTCTGACAATGGAACTCATTTCACTGGAAAATTGATGAAGGAAGCAATGAAATTGATGGGGATTAAACAAAAATTCCATATTCCGTACCATCCGGAAGCATCAGGGCTTGTGGAGAGAATGAATCGATCATTGAAAACCGCACTTACCAAAGCCATTCTGCAAACTGGTCAAGGTTGGCATAAGTTATTACCTGCTATTCTGTGGAACTTGAGAGCAACTCCAAACCGAGTTACAGGACTAACCCCTTTTGAACTAATGACTGGAAGAGCAATGGTTCTACCTCCTGATGCTCCGCCACCTGCGGGAACAGGAGGAGACTCTACTTTGTTCCAAGAAAAGTTACGACGCTATCTCGCAATGCTGGATAAAGCTACTAAAGACAATAATAAGAAAGTGCGAGAAGCTCAACAGCAATGGGATGAAAAACATACCACTACTGACATTCCACACATTCCCGAGTTAGGCAGTTTTGTTATGATCAAACGAATTGCTAGGAAAGGTTTAGAGCCTAGATGGGAAGGACCATATGAGATACTCCTAACTACTGATACAAGTGTTTGTCTCAAAGGGAAGGGTGTAGGAACAGATAGATGGTATCATTGGTCACAAGTTAAACCTTGCTTAGTGAATGAACAAGATGATAATGATGGCTTATGGCCTGAGATTGAGCAATGTTCATCCATTAGTTTTAAAGATTGGGAACAAAGAAGTGATGTTAATTATTTCTCTGCTTCCATTTCAGGAATCAATTCCGTTGACATTGATTAGAGATGGTTGCAAGTTATTCTCGATACCCAACGACGATGGTATGCTTATTTTTAATTTTACTTGGCATTTATCAAGAAAGCCAAGCCTTATGGACTCCTCGAGTTCAAGAAATCACTCGGAATGCAACTCTGAAATCTGGCCAACATTTTACTCTACCCTTTATTTCCAAATGGGGATTATGGGATTGGGTGCCACACAATGATAAAGACCTTGCTAAATATCGCAAGGACGTCTTTGGAGGATGTAACTTTTACCACCAATGTTACAAAAGCAGAGTAATTTGGCCGGTAAAAGACGGGGGGTATACTGGTAGTGCTCAAAGACGAGAAATTTGTTCCAAAGAACAATGTGAAGTTATAGGGTTAAACCTCATAACGTCTACTAATGTGGAAATTAATTTAGTTCTGAATCGTACCCACATGCTTACAATATGGGATTCATTGACCCAAGGGTGTATTTATCCCATAGTGTTGCCATGTGAAGGGTTTTTGAGGGATGCTTCCTCAAGAACAACAAGATTTAAGGGAAATTATGTACGAGTATGGCATTCAGAAGATGAGAATGAATATTGTGAGACTGAACTAGAAACTGGGGAAATCGGAAGGTGTTTTTATCTTTCTGCGGTAAAGTCAAACAAAGCTCAAACATGCCCAAATACAACTATTGCACCAGCTCATGGTATTTTGTTGGCAAAAGAAACCAAAACCTTGATAAATGAAGCCCATATGGTGCGACAACGAATTAATTATAACTTGAACTCTCTTCTTACAGTTTTTGATCAGTCTTATTGTGGTAATTTTACACAAATAAGAAGTTGGTTGGACAAAGAAGTTAAATATTATACCTCTAAAAATCCTCTGAGTAGTAAAAATCGTAAAACTCGAAGTATATGGGGAGACATAGCGGGGGTATTTGGTTCTGTCAATTCAATTAGTAATACTGCTCAAATGAATCAACTAAGCGAGTATACTCAGTGGGTGGGGACAATGTCTGGGAAAGGACTCACTGAGGCTCTTCAGGGTTCTCTACATATTATAGCAGCGGGTCAGCATCTTAATGATGCTGCAAAGGAATTAGCAGATGCATTAACAAAATCGTCTAATTTTGAGACACATCGTGCGGCGTGTTTATTTTTAGCTCAGAATTTAAAGGATCAAATGGTAGAAGATATTCAAGTTATTCGAATGGGACAAGTTCCTGAGCGAATAGCAGAATCTTTGTTAGTGGTTTTCGGTAATCAACTTAATTTGACTTCTGCTAAACATATTCCATTAGTTAAAATCGCTATTAATGAAAATTCGTTGTCAGGTTCTGGAATGTTACCTTTGATTGAAAGGAAAATAAATGAAGTGAAATATGAAAATATGATATACGGGGGAAAGTTGTGTCCAATTCCTCCTGATCCATTTTGCCTTGAGATTCTCTATCCTCTTCACTTGGGTGGAATTCATGTTCCACATGTGCAATTGTTGCAGATAGAGCCACAATGGTGGAATAATGATCTAGTAGAAGAACGGAATTATGAACTCTTTGAAATGGTTAGAAGAGTTAAAAAGAGTGTAAAAGCAGCTCAAGAGGAGGGAATTCAAGCAATGGGTCATGTTATTGTAGCAAATGGAGTAGCTAAATTAATGTCTGAGAGGAAACTACCACGAATCCTAGGGAATTTATCATGGTCAGATTGGATAGTTTTGACTATGGTAGGAGTTTTTGTGTTCATGCTAATAATCCAAGTCCTTATATGTGTTACTAGAAGGAAAAGTACCAAACCTGTCAAATTGATTATTTCTAACCAAATGGATAGAACTAAGAATGGGACATACAGCGTGAAATAAGAGATTTTACACATTCTACACTACCTCACAAACAATGAACATCCGTTTACTGATTTTCAACCCCAAGGGATAGGATCTTTTAACATCAACGTTTATTTTAATTTCTTGTTTTGGTTCGGAACTGGAGGATTTAATTAATTAACGAGTTAATTAATTAATGAGTTCAGGCACGGGCAGAAGACTTATTAGTTTTTCTTTTCTTAGATGATTGGGGTTTTGTTTTTTTGTTTTGTTTTGTTTTCTGTTTCTATTCTTCTGTTCTTTCTGTCTATTTTCTTGGTCGGCTTTTCCTTTTCCTCACTATCACTTCATTAGGTGGCCACTGGTGGAGTGACGGTGTGGAACTGACTGTCGTAGTTCCAGTGGAGGGACTGAAGACTGAAAAAAATATTGTTTAATGTTATTTTATTTTTATTTTATTATTTTTCTTTATTCATTTTAATAATAATTTCATAATGTTTTTTATGAAGTCAGACAGTACATGTGTGCTGAGTAGAGAGCTGCTTGAGTTATATTTTGCTTAGGGGTACTATGTCTGCAATGCAATGTCACGGGGACAGTTGGCATGTTCTTTGCAGGGAAAGGAATGTTTCCACTGATGCAAATGTACCACTAATGTAAACAACAAGGATAGTTCTTAATATGGAAGTGGATTGTGCCATGTTTAAGCATGACGTGTACATATGACATACGTTCTAATTTTAAGAAGCTCAAAGCAACATGTTTTGTTACCTTACAAGGAAGCTGTAAGACTCTTTGTGATGTATAAAAGCTCAATCTTACTGTACCACCACAGAGAAACATAAAGGCATGAGGTGGTGAGAGGAAGGAGGAAACTTAGAGATGATGGGGTGAGAAGATAGACAAATGGGGAACAGAGAAATCTAGAATGAAGACCTCCTCTCATGTAGCCTTATTGTTATATGCCTGTTTCTCTCTGTCTGACATGACACACATTTAAATAATAAATCTATTGGCAAAAGTAACTGGTGTAGCTTCCGTGATTCAACAATAACGGGGGAAGCATGATTTTCAAGTCTACAACGACCACAACACATGATGTAGTCAGCCGGATCCGGGCCATATCCAGAACAGATGGTGGACTTGCGCGAAGACACGACCACAACGCATGATGTAGTCAGCCAGATCCAGGCCGTATCCAGATCAGATGGTGGACCTGCGCCTAGACACGACCACAACACATGATGTAGTCAGCCAGATCCGGGCCGTATCCAGATCAGATGGAGGACCTGCGCCTAGACACGACCACAACGCATGATGTAGTCAGCCAGATCCAGGCCGTATCCAGATCAGATGGTGGACCAGCGCCTAGACACGACCACAACGCATGATGCAGTCAGCCGGATCCGGGCCGTATCCAGATCAGATGGTGGACCTGCGCCTAGACACGACCACAACACATGATGTAGTCAGCCGGATCCGGGCCGTATCCAGATCAGATGGAGGACCTGCGCCTATACACGACCACAACGCATGATGTAGTCAGCCAGATCCAGGCCATATCCAGATCAGATGGTGGACCTGCGCCTAGACACGACCACAACGCATGATGTAGTCAGCCAGATCCGGGCCGTATCCAGATCAGATGGTGGACCTGCGCCTAGACACGACCACAACGCATGATGTAGTCAGCCAGATCCAGGCCATATCCAGATCAGATGGTGGACCTGCGCCTAGACACGACCACAACGCATGATGTAGTCAGCCAGATCCGGGCCGTATCCAGATCAGATGGTGGACCTGCGCCTATACACGACCACAACACATGATGCAGTCAGCCGGATCCGGGCCGTATCCAGAACAGATCGTGGACCTGCGCCTAGACACGACCACAACGCATCCCTGAAGTGACAGCAGAGATTGTGTCAACTAGATATCCCCTGTAAGGCCTCATCGACACGACAGCCATCGGCACTGATCCTCAACAAACCTGTCTCCATACTGGCGTGACTCCGATATTCAACCAGATGGAACTGGAAAAATATTCTGAATGTTCCAATCCAATCTGACTTCTGAGCTGTAATGCTGCCTGAATCATAATCATACACTGTTCGTCCGCTGGCCAGAGGAGAACTGAGCGTCTGAGCCTGGTTTCTGACAACGTTTTTTTTCTCCATTCTGTCACTGATGGAGTTTTGGTTCCTTGCCACTGTCTTGCTTATTTGGGGACGCTGAAAGAAACTTTGTTGCATTAATTTCCTGTTATCAATGTAAGATGCTTTGATACAAGCTGTTTTGTAAAAAATGCTATATACACTGAACAAAATTATAAATGCAACACTTTTTTTTTCGCCTGGTTTTGCCCATGCATTTTATTGATGGCATTTTGAATGCACAGAGATACCGTGACGAGATCATGAGGCCCATTGTTGTGCCATTCATCCACGACCATCACTTCATGTTGCAGCATGATAATCCACGGCCCCGTGTTGGAGGATCTGTACACAATTCCTGGAAGCTGAAAACATCCCAGTTCTTGCATGGCCAGCATACTCATACATGTCACCCATTGAGCATGTTTGGGATGCTCTGGATCGGCGTATACGACAGCGTGTTCCAGGTCCTGCCAATATCCAGCAACTTCACACAGCCATTAAAGAGGAGTAGACCAACATTACACAGGCCCCAATCAACAACCTGATCAACTCTATGCGAAGGAGATGTGTTGCACTGCGTGAGGCAAATGCCGGTCACACCAGATACTGACTGGTTTTCGGGTATGGTGTGATGGTTTTCCTGGTTTTATTTTTGTGTTGTTTCAAAGTCTCCTGTGAAGATTGTAAATACACCGTTCTTTTCCACTTTAACCTCAGTTTTTGTTTCATTCTTTTACACCCAATTCCTCACACAGTAAAATCTGACCCCATTTTAACTTTTGTAACTCAACTTAATTGGCTGATCGTTACAACTTGACTGTATATCATGGGCTATTTGGCATTATTTCACACTGTATCCAGTATTAGTTTGTAAGATGTATGTCTTGTTTTGACTATGTTTCCCATGGTTCTTTGCATTTGTCAGGTGTGGGGGAGGTGAAAGGAGCAAGGACTCAGGTGCAGAGTTGATGGGCTTTATTTTAATAATAAATATAAAACAAAATACAAACAAATCTACCCCAAGGGGGAAACCAAGACATACTTGACTTGACTTGACTTGACTTGACTTTACAGCAGGGAAACAGACCGTGTATTTACGACGTACATATGACAACGAACCAGCACAGGACTGAACACACAAGGGGAATAAATAGGTTAAGATTTTAAGAATACCTGTTTGACCTGTTTCAACACACCAACTTGATCAGAAGCTCCTCCCTCTTACAACACTAACCAGGAAGAGACGGACTTGTTATTTCTCTTTTCTGCCATACTGACTGTGTCTCGACAAAAGCAATAAAGAATCAGCGATCAGTGGAGTACGAAGGGAAAAACTTTACAGAACAATTTGAGAAGTTTTTTCCTGAACAAGTTTTTTTTCTGATCTTTGTGATTCTCATGGTGATTCATTCTTAAAACCGTCGTTCAGAAAGTGAAAGTAAAATTTAGATTGCTGGAGCTCAAACAGTGAGAATGGCTTCAGCAGCTGAAGATGATTATATTTGTCCTGTGTGCTGTGAAATCTACAAGACTCCTGTTATTTTATCCTGTAGTCACAGTTTCTGTAAAGAGTGTCTTCAACAGTTCTGGAGAACCAAGACATCTCAGGAGTGTCCTGTCTGCAGGAGATCCTCAACATCTGAACCTCCAGTTAATCTTGCGTTAAGAAACTTGTGTGAGTCGTTCCTGAAGGAGAGAAATGAGAGGCGTTCATC